>NW_013670073.1:59529-60445 GCF_000517525.1 Limulus polyphemus | reverse complement strand
ATTCTAATCTTTATAAGTAGAAACATATGAAAAATGTATTGTATTAGCCATACTGATTGCCAGGTGATTTTTGGTTTCATTCTAAGTACATAATTTACTGTGATCGGAAGTTGATATTAATTATTAAATATCACTTACGTTTCAAGTACATTCAAATAACAAATTTCTGATAAAATTATTTAACTATATTGACCATCATAACTATTTTAAAAGTTCAGAGAAACTACTGTGGCGTGACCAATAAAGATGTAATAAACATAAATTTGTTAATATACACAATATACATAAAAGCCATTATGATATTTCTGCTTAGTTAAGGACGCTGATAAAATAATCTATATTTTAGATGTATTTTACTATATAAAATAAAGAATGATAAATAAACACAAATAATATTAACAAAGAAATAAACTTTAAATTATGCTCTAGCATATGATTACATGATTAACGATAAGGCTCCTGAGCCAGATAATATTTCCCTAAGGGTTTTGAAAGAGGTTAAGGATTGGATATGTGAGCCACTTGCTACTATTTTTTGTAAGTCATTTAGTGTAGGCAGGTGCCAAAGGATTGGAAGTTAGCTGATGTCACTCCTCTTTTTAAGGGAGATAATAAAAACTTTTCCAGTAATTATAGGCCTATTAGTCTTACATCATTGTGGGAAAAGTTTTGGAAAGTCTGATAAAAGATGCATTGCAATATCATTCAACAAAGTTTAGAATGTTATTGGATAGTTAACATGGTTTCACTAAGGGAAAATCTTGCCTTGCAAATCTTTTGACATTCTTTGAAAATGTCTCTACTTATGTATATGAGGGTAATGATGTAGATTTGATGTATCTTGATTTTCAGAAAGCACAAGATACCACAAAAAAGGCTTGTAAATATATATATATATATATATATATATATATAT
>NW_013670073.1:57682-59349 GCF_000517525.1 Limulus polyphemus | reverse complement strand
CACTAAGGGAAAATCTTGCCTTGCAAATCTTTTGACATTCTTTGAAAATGTCTCTACTTATGTATATGAGGGTAATGATGTAGATTTGATGTATCTTGATTTTCAGAAAGCACAAGATACCACAAAAAAGGCTTGTAAATATATATATATATATATATATCTGAAGGTGTGGGGGATAAGTTAGCTAATTGGATAGAAGAGAGGCTAGGTGGAAGAAAGCAGAGAGTTGTTATAAATGGAGTTCAGTCAAACTAGATTAATGTCACAAGTGGAGTACCTCAGAGCTCAGTCTTAGGACTTTGTTTTACACCAATGACATAGATGAAGAAAATCTGCTGATGATATTAAGGTCTTGGGTGTTGCTAGCTGTGAAGAAGATGCTGCTGCATTACAAATGGATTTAGATCATTTAGTGAGTTGAGCAAATAAATGTCAAATGGGTTTTAATTATAATAAATGCAAGATAGTGCATATGGTTATCATAATGTCAATTATAAGTATAATTTGGGTGAGGATAACCTTAACATTGTCATGAAAGAAAGGGATCCTGGTGTAATGGTTGATCAGTCTCTCAAGCCATCCAAACAGTGTGCTATTGCTAGTGGTAGAGCAAATAGGATGTTAGATTGTATCTACAGTAATGTTGAATACAAGTCTAAAGATATTATAATTTCATTGTACAGGTCACTGGTTAAGCCACATTTGGAGTATTGTGTTTAGTCTTGGGTTCCTTGCTTGAGGAAGGACATTGAATTGTTAGAAATAGTTTAGAGGAGAGTTATTAGAATGGTTCCTGGGATGAATGGTCTTCATATGAGGAAAGATTAAGATCTCTCAAATTATTTTCTCTTGAAAAAAGAAAAGTTAGAAGGAATCTGATTTAGGTGTTTAAAATTGTAAAGGGAATTGATGGTGTTGAGGTATCATCTTATTTTTATACTTAACTGCAATAATAGTAGGACTAGGGGACACAAATATAAATTTTGTCAAGGTAGTTATCATCTTCAGTTAAGACATTTTTATTTTTCTAACAAGGTGTTTGGCCTCTAGAATGGGTTTCCTTCGGATGTTGTTGAGGCAGTAAATATAAATGAGTTTAAAAGAAAACTTGATAACTGTATGAATTATAAGGGCTGGCTTTACGATTCTGTTTTAAAAGTGATGTATTTAATAGTTTAGTTTAGAGGATGAGACAGCTGAGATGGACCAATAGGTCCCTTGTTGTCCCTAAACATTATGTTATGTATATATGATATTTCTACAATACATGTATTAACGATATAAAGATGACTGATACGATGAATTATAATGTTACGACAGCGGATTTCACGTGACGCTAGTAACACGTCATGATATTCTAGAAGGATCATGTCTGTTCGTGGCAACTCTGGTATTCTCTACGCGCCCTCTATTTTTTTATATATATAAGCCGGCAAATGAAGTGAAGGTATAATAGATAATAGCAGACAGAGAGATTGAAGATATTGTTACGACAGCGGAAGTCACGTGACGCTAGTAACACGTCATGATATTCTCGAAAGTTCGTGAATGCTCGAGTGTTTACTAGAGGTGTGGTATTCTTGTATATAAGGCCGCCAAGAAGTGACGGCAACAATGGAATTGAATTGCTTACAGAGATAGAGACGGACAATTGAGTCAAGCCCGTG
>NW_013670073.1:49421-57048 GCF_000517525.1 Limulus polyphemus | reverse complement strand
TTTTTCGGAAAGAATTTTTACGGAAAATTAACAAACGAACACAGAGACGTAACAATATAGACGGACAATTCAGTCAAGCGCGGTAGTAAGTAAAGTGCGTGAATCGTTCTTTGTGAATTATAGCGTGTGTTTAAGTTAAAGTTACTATGGAAATTAAGTGTATTTCAAAGTTGTATTGAGGAAGAATAAACTAGTTTTATTAAGTAAGGACTTGTGTCGCTAAAGTTTGGTCGGAACGAAGTTACGGAAAGTTAATTAACAAACGGAGACGTAACAATATTTAAAGAAGGAGAAGTACTTTGTGCAAATTCATAAAAAAAACTATTAACACAATAAAATAATAATGCACAAATGATTAATTAAATTAAAAAAATACAAAACTCCTCATTACTTTCGACAAGCTAAAGTTACCATTTTCCGTCCTTTGAGAAGTAGTCAGGAAGTTTCTGTATTTCTTTTTTTTTTTATAAGTTTTATTAATTCTTTAATCATTTGTATAGTTCTCTGCTGGTATGTTATTATTTTATTTTATGGCCCGGCATGGCCAGGTGGTTAAGGCACTCTACTCGCAATCTGAGGGTCGCGGGTTCGAATCCCCGTCCCACCAAATATGCTCGCCCTTTCAGCCGTGGGGGCGTTATAATGTGACGGTCAATCCCACTATTCGTTGGTAAAAGAGTAGCCTAAGAGTTGGCGGTGGGTGGTGATGACTAGCTGCCCTCCCTCTAGCCTTACACTGCTAAAGTAGGGACGGCTAGCGCAGATAGCCCTCGTGTAGCTTTGCGCGAAATTAAAAACAAACAAACAATTTTATTTTATTTAAGATGGTGAATAGTTTTGCCAGTGTAGATGGCCTTACAGTCATCACAAATGTAGTTATATATAACACAATAACGCATAAGTTATCGAAAGGCAGAGTTTCTGTTGAAATAAATGTATTACAAGGAAAGAAGGTTTGAGGGTAAAGTTTTCGGAAAACTGTTAATTTGTTCTTTAAGTAAGATGTTTGATTTATCTTTCAAGGTAAGAGATGTATAGGTAAAAAACACATTTTTAAGTGAAATAGACTTGATTTAGACTCAATTTTATTGTTTAGAAAATTGCGAATAAGCTAAATATTTTAACTTATATTTTGTTAACTTGTTATTGTGTTAGTAGAAAAATCGTTGTATATTTATATATATATATATATATATATTATTATATTAATTTATTGTCCTGTACATTATACTGAAGATGGATTAAGTACAGTCTGAAACGTTTGTATAAATAAATGTCATTTATCGTATCAGTCGTCTTTATTCTTAAACTACATTTCCCTCCCGAAGAATCAATCGTAATATGTATTTCATAAATTATTCCAATACATGTACAAATATAGTTTTACAACGCTTTAATAGTTTCCCAGTAACATCTGTAAACACGAATTTACATGCATTTAAATACAATTACATGTACTGACATTCCTATTTAATTTATTTCTCTGGTTTTAAATATACTGTTGAGTTATTGAAACTGTTAATGTTTATTTTTTTATTTGCAAGAACAAGATATTCTTCATACAGGTGGCGGTTAAATCATAACATGGCAGCGTCCACGAACATGAGTTCTTTCCCAGAATGTCAAGTTAAGTTTTATACCAAGCAAGTAAAGTAAGTAAATAAAAAAATCTAATAAAAATTTTACATAAACACTGAGATACGTTTAGAGGTTTATTTTCATTTGGTAGAAAGTGAGTGATTTATAGAGTAAACGTTACCATTTAATGCTGTCGTTTGACAGAGCAAGTGAATACAATTCTAAATTGTATTATACTACTACTAGGTAGGGTTATGACTGGTAATACCAGACGTCTCGATAAATCTGAGACCACTTAGTGTTTAACAATATTATTATTTTATTCCGAGTAGAAAGAGTAAAAATATTAAACTGTCCCAGTTTCTCTTTATCTCGGAGTGGAACTCGAAGTGAATTTCATATGTAGTAGTTTTATGTACAGTTTGTCATTATTTACGGCTTTTATAAATTTTACTAGGAATATTACATAGCCTTTCCAGACGAGAAAAAGAAAATGAAGAATCCACGGTTTTCTTTTGAATAAGTTGAACACCACTTAGGCGCGGTTTTTATTTTCATTAACTAGATAAATTTTTGACAAATTTTGTTTGTCTGTGGTTTTAGAACATTATGCAATAAACACCAGTATATTTAATCAATGGTAAAAAGGTTTATTGTAACTTTAAATGTTTTAAAACTGTTAGTGTCACTCCATATGTAAAAAAAAAAAATCCAGTCTGGAAATCTGGCAACTCTAAGCCTAGACTATTCTTAAAGTAAAATTCATTCTTACCACCTTAGTATTTCCTACATTAATGTTAGTCATTTGTGGTAACATTTGGTGTGAAGATTAAACATGAAAACTCATTGATATTATAAACAAGCATTCCATAATTACTTTCACAGGAAAGAGGTTAGGATGGGTCCATCATTTCTGAATGTAGGGTAATACAAGATGTGTATTGTAAACCCTCTAATTGAATACTTCACGTTATGAAATTCATGTTTGTCTTTTTATGCAGATTTCTTCTAACGATGCAGTTTTAAATACTAAGGCTCATTTTGTCTGTTAACAAAGAATTTCACTAGTCTAAAAAAAACTTTAGTGTGTACTTATTTTGCACACAGTTACAGAATATATATAAATTATACATTTTTGATATTATATACACTGTTGGAGTGTACAGATGTATAGCCTGTGATTTAATTTTATGTAATTGGGTACAAGTGTAGGTAAGAGTTCCATATGGCACCCCCACTCAATTTTAGAAAAAATTCATCAAAGTAATATTTATGTATTAATAAATCATATTAATAGTACAGAATTACGCTGACGAAGTTGGAAGCGTTAGTTACAATAGGGGTGTCAAAAGGAAATGGGGGTGCCAAAGCAGTTTGGAACATTTTTTTTTTGGTAAACCCCAAAAAGCCATGCCCCAATTTTTCTAATACGACCCTTAAAATAAACCCTTTTCAGAATCTTTTTTATCCAGGCAATTCTACAATTTTTGGGTGGGGTGCCATATGGAACTCTTTCCCAAGTGTATTACGATGTAGCTATTATACATATAAGGATTTGATCACATGAATATTTAAATATGATATTTATGAATTTTGTATTAGTGTTCTGACATTAGATACACATTAGTAAGTACCATTAGTATAATTGGGTGAGTTCTTATTTTTATCGTTTTGTTGAGTATGTTGGCCCAAAATTCAGACTTTAGGTCCTCTGTTATAATTTGTTATCACTTGTTTAATCCATAGCCTGAACTTTCATACAGTATCAGTTAGTTTGTCTCAAATTGTGATGGATTGTCTTAGTGTCAAAAAAAAATTTACAAGAAAAGACAATTTGTACTCCATATTACATTCTGCTAAAACTTTTGTCAATATGATCAATCATGTAAGAATACATTACCATTTTCTATCCGCAGATGATATAAAAAACCACCTCAAAACCAGCCCTTATTATTTAAATATTTTTCAAGCTTTTCCTTTAACTCTTTTAAATTTACTGCTTCTAGCACATCAGAAAGCAGCCCATTACAAAGGTCAGCTACCCTGTTAGAAAAATAAAACTGTTTTAGCTGAATATGACTCGTATCCTGCCAAAATTTATATTTGTGTATCTTAGCCCTGCCATTCCCACCATTAATTACAGAAAAAAATATGATGGATCAACACTATCAATTCTCTTTACAATCTTAAACACTTTAGTTAGATCCTCTCTAAATTTTTTTTTTTTCAAGATAAAAGAATTAAAGACATCTTTAGCTGTTCTTGCATAAAAACCTTTCTATCCCAGGTTATCATACTAGTAACCCTCCTCTGAACAATTTCCAACAACTCTGTTTCTCCTGTATTAAGGAGCCCAAGACTAAACCCAGTACTCCAGAAACCTATGCAATGAAATTATAACCTCTTTACAGTTTTATTCAGTACTTCTCTAGATACAACTTAAACTCTTATTTGACCTATCACTAGCAAAAGCACAATGCTTGGATGGCTTAAAGGAGATTAATCAACCATAACAAGATCCCTTTCTTTCATGACACTGTTAAGGTTTTTTAAATCACAATTATACTTATAATTCAAATTATTATAACCCACATGCATTACCTTGTATTAATTATAATTAAAAGCTTTCTGTCATTTATTCCCCCAACTTGCCAGATAATTTAAATCCTCTGAAAGGGCTTCATTATGGTCAATCCTCCATGAGGAAAACTCAGCCATTGTCATCAGACTGTAGGACAGTGGTTCTTAACCTTTGTTGGGTCAGGATTTATTTGTAAACATTGACAGCCAGTTGCAACCAAGTACATAGCTTCAGTGCAAAAAACATCTGGCTTACTACATATTTAATAAAGAAATAAACTATTACCTATTTCTAAAATATTTTTGACCCTTTCACACATACTGATGACCCAATTTGGATTGAGAAACATTGCTAGAGGGTATTATAGACCCATTTTGTTGTGCAAAGTCTAACAAAAATTGTATTAAAAAAAGCAAAATTATATTACCAAAGAGTAAAATGGAATAATTCAGTGATTCACTTAGCCTTTATTGTCCATTTGTCATTTTTATTTTGTATTTAGTATTGGCTACCCAATGGCATCACGTGTCTTGTGAAAGTAACTTTATTACATGTTTAGATTCATAATATATTCCTAATATAACTAAATAAATGTAATAAAAGAAATATAAACAGTTGTATGTGCACTAATGTGGAAACCTAGTACATGATGTTAATTAGGAATAACACAAAGAGAATTGCCAGCTCATTGAACATGAAAATGCTTCTTTACTCTATTAGAAACGAACGTACTTTAATTTTTATTTATATAAATCATATTTTATGTTACTTCTAATGGTTTCAAGCAGTTCTCTCTCAGAAAATATGCTTACATTGTTAATGTGTGTTGTACTTCATATTAGGCTTACTGAAAATGGTAAGAATCAGCGAAAACACTTCAGAGAATGATATTTTATATCCCACTCAGTCAATAATGTTAAGGCTTTGGTGCTAAACTAGCTACGTTTAAAATATAGATTGGTTTATTCTGTTCTGAGCCATCTACCAATATTATGCAAGAGATGTACGTGTGAAACCTGTTGATATTTCAGGCATTACTGAAACTGTTAAGATAGAAGTCGTTAGTCTTTTCTCTACTGTATCATCTAGCATAACTAAATAAAACTTTGTTATTTGAAAAATATAATTCATTAACATATTTTCTGCCATTGTTTAAAAGGCCAAAGGGAAATAGTTTAATTTGTTATTAAGATTGATATTACTAAGATTTTCTTCTTTTTTTTTTTCAGATATTCTTTACCTGATAGTATATTTTCAGTTCCTGGAAATGCTACTTCATCAGAACTCAGTGATTTGATTAATGCACTTTTGAAAGGTAAGTGTGAATTTAAAGACAAAACTGGCCCAAATGTATTCTTTACATAAAATACATACTTCTTTGTCAGGTCTTCAAGTGTCGTGTGATCTCTTTTAGTTGTATTTAACTTCTGGTCAACTCTTAAATTCCACACCCATTTGCTTTGTGGGTAGATTCTTTGTTAAGATGGGTCTCATTTCATTCTGTTTATATGTTCACCTCTTTCTCTGTATTCTTAATTTGAAACTTTCTTGGCAGATAACAGTCTGTTGAAGCATTGTCTAGAGCTTTGAGCTCAGTATGGTTCTTTTGTGACAGGCAAAATATTAACATCTGAGAAAAATGCAGAGATGGGCTACTGAAATGACAGTTTGAAAAATTTAACTGAGGAGAGAGACTTAAAGACCCTGTCTTATTTTCTGAGGAGTTTAGAAAAACGAAAACTTTCTTTATTCTGGTGTTTCAAATTGTTATGGGCTCAGATAAACAACCTATGGAAAGATTGATTGGAGTAATATTAAAGTTATGAAATGGGAACTTAAATATAGAAGTAAATGTTAGGGACTTTAGAAACTTCGATGCAGATTCCTTTCTTGTACAAAATAATTTTATAATAGAATTATAGGCTAAAGAAAAGGTGTATTGAATCAATTGATGTGCGATCTCTTACTGTTATTTTATATTCAGTCAAATCTTTATGAGAATTTTATATGGAGAAGAATACAATATTCACACTGACTTATTTCTTGGTCAGTAAAAGGTTGGTCTTCGTCCTGTGTGTCTTCTTGCTGTTGATGTGTTCTTCCAACTTTTTTTTAACATTTCCTATTGATCGACAAATATCTTCATTTCTAATGTTGTTATCTCTCTCTATTTTGAATACACATTGAGCCCACCCTGTGTGGACATTGCTGTAGTTCTAGTGGTTTTTACTTCTAATATTAATATCCTGTTATGTGAGGTGTGCAAATAAAAAAATCAGTTCCTCGTTCTTAAGACACCTGTTCATCATTAAAAGCTCCATAAGCACTTACTGGTACCTGTACATATAAACATCAGAGTATATTTTCATAAGTGGTCTAAATGAAATAATAAGTTATTTATTCTTGTATAAGTAAAATAAGTTTTTTTTGTATGATTTTTTAAGATAAGAAGTTTCTTGGTGAAAAGCTTTGTCTGTGATGTGAATTCTGCAGCATAAGCTATATGTATAAAACGTCTTGTAGCTTCAATCAAAATAACCTATTAAAAACAATTTCATAGCAAGTTAACTTTATCCATTACTAATAAATAGATAAATAAATCTTTGTATTATTTATCCATTTTAAAACTTGTTATTAGTATCGAATTGATAATAAACTATCTCATCTTTTCATACAATATAACTTGGTGATTTAGCATATTAACTCATGGTTAAACTTACCATTAGTGGTCAGATAATTAGTCAATTTACTAAATAATTGAGTTTGTTTCTTTTGCGTGGTAAATATATTGAACATGTGTGATCGTGTGTTGTTTTATGTGTTGGCCAAGTTATATAACCCAAAGCTTTTTAGTGTGACAAAAATCTCTGTATTACTTGTTGAGCTATTTAAAGTTTAAATTGATTCTTGTCATTTGACTTTATTACAAATACTTAAATACCACAACCACTTCTACATATTTATATTATTATTTGAACATTTTCTGTGATTTTTTTGCCATTCAACCTGACTACAGATGAGTTAATATCATGACCACAGTTAATATCATCGTTTGAAGTTCAAATGTAGTGTGTTGTGTATATTAAAGTGCTATTTATGTAAGTTAAGTGGAAATATCTTGATATGAAGTTCTTGTGTCAAGGTGTTTTTTATATATTCTAATGTGATTTTAAGACAATCCTTAATATTTTACTCTTTTTTTACTTCAGACTGGAGCGAAGAAGAATGGAAAACAGTAGAATTTGACTTCATTGTTGGAGGGCAACTGCTGAGATTGTCTCTTCAGGAACTTTTGGATAAAAAGGAAATTTCTAATGTAATTCATATTTTTCATATCTTATTATAACCTATTAAAACACAGAAAACAAAACCTCACTGTTATAGTATTTTTGGCACTTGTGTATAAAGTTCATATCATAAATAATATTCAACGTATATATACTATAACTAACTAAATATATATATAGT
>NW_013670073.1:40092-48370 GCF_000517525.1 Limulus polyphemus | reverse complement strand
TACTACTACTATACTACGTACTACTACTACGTACTACGTACTACTACTACTACTACTACTACTACTACTACTACTATATATATATATATATATATATAGTATATATACGTTGAATATTATTTATGATTTTAAAACTTCACTGTATTAAAATTATAGACTAGCAATATTTTTTTCTGTGAGAAAATTGTATTTTTGAAATAAGTATTAAACATATTTTTCTCTTAAATGTTTAAATTGTACTTCTAAGTTTGCCTAAGTCTTTAAGTTGTAAGGTATATTTTTTTTAGGTGCAATGCATGATGTTTTAGAATGCAGTTAAGGTTAGGTATATGGTAAATTCAACATTCTGAATAATTTCAAATAGGAAAGGGATTTGTTCAAAATATTGCTGTATGTGTGATTGATTACTCACTTAGGTGTGGGATAATTTAATGGATATTTATACAGTGGTTTTTAAATGTATAATATATCATTGTCTTTTTACAGTATTTAGTTGCAGTGTTACGTGTAACTATCAAACACACTCTGTAAAGTCACGAGTTGGTTCTACATTTTCTGTATAAACAGGAATTGGTTCCCGAGAGATGATTTCTGTTCTGTACCAATACTTGTTTGTTTCTGGCAATAAAAAAACTTGTAATAGTCCAACTAAGTTTTCTGTATTTGAAAATGTAACTAGTCTAACATTGTTTTATCATGAGTTGTGGCATTAAAGCTTCGTATCTTATGTTTCAGAAGCTTTAAGTATTCTGTAGGGTGTCATTTTAAATTGAAAAATAACCTGTGAGTGATAGAATTAAAAGCAAAGCTGCATTATGCAGTAATTCAGTTTGATTTTATTTTGTCTTACTCTTAAAGGAAACCGTTATAGAAATAGAATATTTTGAACGTTATCCAACACCAACACCTCAAGATAGTCTTGTTCATGATGACTGGGTTAGTGGGGTACAAGCCTGTAAAGACTGGTAAGTTTCTGAAGCACGTTTCATTTTGAATATGCAGTTAGTAAAAAAAAATAGTGGTTATATCGTCTGTATGTATCATTTGTATGGTACACAGATTATGAGAGTTAAAAAATAAAAATTTTGTCTAATCGTTTTTTGGATTTGACTACAAATGTTTTTTTTGTTGTTGTATTTTTATGAGGTTTCAGATAGAAATCTTAATTTTTTTTTGACCAATACCTACATTACTTTCAGTATTCTCAGTGGTCAGACCCATAAACATTATGTTGTAACAATGAAGATTTCTTAAAGGACAGAGCAAATTATATAAGGTGTTTCTGACAAATGGATATTGTAGTTACTTTTTGTCTGATAAGTGCTCTGAGTATTACGAGTTACTGAATGTTTTTTTTTATGTTAAATAAAATGAAAAGTTAAATCAGTTATTTAATTTTCTCAAATAAGCTTTTAATGAGTTTGCATGTTTTTTTTTTTTTATAAATAAACAAATGCAGTTAGAGCATGGTCAAAATCCAAAAATGATTAGAATGTAATAATAAGAAATTAGTCAACCTTTTGTCCAAATAACTCAGTTTTTACAATATGTATTCTCTGAACATACTTGTGCAATTGTCGTTGAGCTTATTGTCTCTCAGTTGGTGTATCACTCATTAAGAATGCCTACGTGTGACTTACAGATTCAGTTTATGAAGAATCTGGATTAATTTTTCAGCGACTAATTATGAGAACGGTCAAACTATATTCTATTTTTCTAACTGCAGGATTTTAACTGGATGCTATGACAACACAATTCAGTTATGGACCATCGAGGGAAAACATTTGTTAACCATACCCGGACACATTGCTCCTGTAAGAGCTGTGGCCTGGATAGAAGTGGGTGAGTCTTTATACCCTAAAACATATCTGTTGTGTGAGAGTGGATACAGTTTGAAAAAAAAAAGGCCTTTGTTTTTATAAACCTGAGTTCATTACTACTTCTTGATATACATAGTAGTTTAAAAAATGTATTTTATTTTTTACACCATTATCCCAGTAAGAACTATGATCTAGATGAAAGTCAGTTATAACTTTTTTTTTGTCCTAAGTACAAGTGTAATGTGAGAATTACTTGATTGAAACTAGTAAGAATTCTATTTGTAAAGTCCAGGAAGCATCAGTTAGTTAGGATTGATGTTTGTAATAACTTTTCTTTGTAACCCTGAACAAATTTGTTTTGATAAAAGCTATAATCTGAAGAGCCTAGGTGTCGGCTAACAATACGAAGAATTAAATTATGGCGGAATGCTACAAGTTCTTCAAATACCTATATAATGATAGGTTTCTTTTTTGTAAATGAAAAACACTTAAATACACCATTTTGATTTTCGATACCTCACTACATTAAAGGCTTGGTGTGGTCTAATATTTCATTGGTGGTAGTGTCTAGGGTCACTGATGAGGAGTGGAATTCTCCAAACTAGTCTGGCTTGCAGACACACCCCCAATGAAAAATAGACCATTCCAAGATTTTACTTGTTGTTAAACAAATGTTTAAACAACTCTATTCAACAATGAAGAGAGATTAATTTATTGTTATTAATAAGAACTTTATGTGTATCACATTAGAGGTTATTTTTAGACATATCTCTACAGCAGGATGCGATCTGAACATAATTTCTAAATAAAAACTAGTAATTTGATTTGAGGCATCTGTGGGCTGCTTCTGCTTTAGAACGTTTTAGCTGCTGACCCAGTTCTAATGATCTGCACCAGTGGCTCAAAACCCAAAAACCTTCTAAGGCAGATACAGTTATTGGAAATATCCAGTCAAGTACAGTCACAGTCTTCTCTGCCTATATCCAGTCAAGTACAGTCACAGTCTTCTCTGCCTATATCCAGTCAAGTAGTCACAGTCTTCTCTGCCTATATCCAGTCAAGTAGTCACAGTCTTCTCCGCCTTAACACTTTCTTAAATAAAAGCTAATAATGTTTTTTTTTGTTTTCCTTTTCAAATAGGATGTGACGTAACAATTAACAGATGAGACATTTTTTTCACATTTATGGACGTATTTCCTCTAGTCAGAGCTCTTTTGCTTGGAATGAAATGGGGAAATATTTTGTTATATAAATTATTTGATTGTGTACGTGTGGATCTCATTACTGGTATTACATAGTTCTTTTAATGCTAATGATAAGACAGTTAAACAGTATTTTGAAGTGAAAGTAAAAATTATTTCTCTTATTGGCAGGTTACATATAAATTTGCATATTATTTACATTATCTTTGCATAATGCTGCACAATGAACGTCCAGGGTAACTAGATTCGTTGTGTCTATTAGAACTTTAGTGTTTTTTTGGTAGAAATGAGAAAAAGAAGCTGTAATTCTTCTTTATTTATATTACTTTCTGTTTATAATCAACCAATCTTTCAGGTGATCCGATAAGTACCTTTGTTAGTACATCACATGATGAAACAGCTGTCATCTGGCAGTGGAATCAACAAACAAATGCCATAGAATGTGTCAATGTGTGTCGAGGTCATGCACGAAGTGTCGATTGTGTGGGGGTGGACCCATCACAAGGAAGAGTAAGTAACATGAAGGTTATTCACTGAGAATGAACTATGGGTTACTCATTTCATCAGAGAAAGGGGGTACAGATAGATGGGTGTGTCCAATATACTTACACATATTTTAGACTATCTACAAGTGAATATACTACAGAGAGAGAGACTAATATATGAATCTGAGATTACACTGTTGCTTGTTTACTTCTTAGCCAGCTAAATATAAAAGCTCAGATAAAGTAAAATAAACACAGGTTGAATACGTACCTGCAGCACATGAGAAATATAATCAGGATTCAACAAAGGTAAAAACACAGTTAAAACTTTGTATAATTTATGAAGCCTACTTGGTTAAAAGTATTCTGTCCCAAATTGATTAAAGATAGTTTACAGTGTTTGCTAAAAAATTGTCTTTTCTTTCATTTGGTGACATCTTAAGCTGCTTTTCATAAAATAAAACAACAGAAACTATTCGTCTGATTTTAAACAGTTTGTTGTTTCAAATAACACTAGTATTAACAATCTGTTTTATCAGAATACTGTTTTTAACTGTCATTACATGCAATACATTTCCAAAAAGTCCTGGGTCCTGGATTCTCTCATGCCATCTTAGTTAACATTCATCTAATTTATTGTTTGTCTCATGCCATCTTGGTTACCATTTGTACCATGCCATCTTGGTTACCATTTGTTCCATGCCATCTCATTTAATGTTCATTTCCTGCCTTCTTATTTAACTTTCATTTCCTGCCATCTCATTTAACATTCATCTCATGCCATCTTGGTTACCATTTGTTCCATGCCATCTCATGTAATGTTCATTTCCTGCCATCTCATTTAACGTTCATTTCCTGCCATCTCGATTAACATTCATCTCGTGTGCCATCTCGATTAACATTTATGTACATTTTTCAATCAGAGGTAGCACCCCTATAAATCTATTTTGCCACTACAGTTCATTTTGTTATCCTCTTTAAGTTTTGGAGGCTGACTTTTATTGAAAGGGTTGCAAAACTGGTCTCATTTGGAAGATGAAATTAAAGAGACTAGAGAAGCTTAATTTTAGTGTAGAGCAAGATTTCTCAATCTTTTTCAAATCATGGCCCAGTCAGTTAATCGATGAAATAGTAAAAGGCTATATGTAGTTGATGACTCATTAGCTTAGGACAGTAACTGTTGTTCTGACCAGTGGTGTCTGGTAACTGTGTGTCTGGTAACTGATCTAGATGAGAATATCATGGGAACTGAAATTAAATTCCACATCTATTGAAAGGAGTTGAACCTAGAAATTTCATTCTTACTAAATCCTTTTTTTATATTTATTGATAAAAAAGTATTTTATATTTCTATGATTTGGAATTTAGTAAACTTTTCCAGTAATATACTGTAATAAGAAATGTTTTATTTTACTTTGAATAACACAAGCCCATACGTTAACCAGTCAAGAACTTAATAAAACCTGTATGAGAAAATGTCACTATAAGTGTAAGGGTTATTTAAACCTAGTAACCAACAACATCGTTGGTGAGCTAAACCTATAGTTGTATTTTAGTAGTTAATGTTGTGGTAAAGTGAGATCATAACAGGTATAGAAAGTTTATTGTAGTCGTTAAACTGTGGATCAATGATGATCACATTTATCACGTGGCATTCTGAAGTATGTTGTCCTTATTTTTTATTTATTTTTTTCTAGTTCGCTACAGGTTCTTATGACCACATGTTGAAGGTTTGGTGTGTAGGTAAGGGAACTAAGATGGTGTTAGAATAGAAAAAAAATGTTTAGTATTCTTTGTCTTATTAAAAAATAAACTTTATTTTATCAATTATTCCATAATAATAGAAAAATATATTCTGTTATAACTTACAGATACAAAGTGTTAAAAGTTTTGGTTTATAACTACAAAATAAGAGTGAACGTTATCTAGAACTAAGCAGGAGTAACATCAAAACTGACCGTTTTTCCTTCATTTATGTTAGTTTTTATTTACTGGTATCCATGAAAGAATAAAAATATATTACAAGTAAATAGGATTAATCTTTATCCTTTGTATAAGATATCAGGACTCAAAAGTAGTAGCCTATTTATGTGGTTATAGTTAGTCAAGTGTTGCTCCTTTTTTGCAACACCAGTAAACAATTTTGATTTTTAGTTTCTTATTTGATCCTCATCTGCCAATTTTATCTGATTCTTTAAGCTCTGGATTAAAGCCATTAGTAAATGTTACTGTGCTATACAGCTCTTTTTTAACTGGAAACAATCTTTAGATGGTTATTATGATACTATTTTATTTTACTTTAAGAGTGTAAATTCTTTTCAGTTTTACATGGTGTTGTACTGTTTTCTAATTCTGTAATAAATGTAAACATTATTTTACATAATATTTTGATTGGGTTACATATGGTCATGTATTGAACAATTTTGCTTAGTAAAATTTAGATGTAAGTTCCGTTAAATTTTTTATGACTACTAAAAGAGACATTACAATTTGCTAACTTTTTTTTTAATTTTTAATTTCGTTGATTAAGTCGCAAATATTCCATTTTTTTGAAACTCTTCAGGAGACCAAGAAGATGGTGCCCTTGAGGCCAATGAAGGAGAAGGGAGTCGGAAACGATTGAAAAATGACGCTGGAAAGAACAAAAATAGAGTAAGTCACTATGTTTTTACACTGATTACATTTGCACCATTATTTAATTATGCTGTTTTCTGTGAGTTTATAGTTTTACAACAACATCCTTAATATGCAATGTATCAAGAAATATTGTTACATCAGCTTAGAGGTATCAAAGTTTTAAACATGGTTTATATAGAAAGTTTGTTTGGTTTATTGAGCAGCATGAAAATAATAGTTACGAGGTATGAAATAAGCAGCCTAGTTACGAGGTATAAAAAATGTACATTCACGTTGTAGTCATGGACTTTTGTGATTCCTGAATATTTTATAGTACTTGTGAAGTCCTTGGTGGTCAGCAGTAAGTTTACATCATTAAAATATGGGATTTGGTTGCACATAGTAGACGGGCACAGAAAGCCCATTGTTTAGCTATGCTGTAAAATCACAAAACAAACAAAGTAACTGTGAAAATTTTTTCTTGTACCTAATATTATGCAAAATCCTAATTATTTTTTTTATAATGCTTGAGAAAATTTTCTCACCACAAATAACTTTCACCTCCTCTGGACTGAGGATTTTTCTGCTTTAAGACTAACTTGTTTTGGTTGATAATAGAAAATTTATATTTTTTTTATCAGCTATAAAAAAAAATCTCACTTTCCACCAATTTTATTTTTAAGACTCCTATCATGACATTAGCGGGTCACAATGAAGCAATTACTGGATTAGAATGGACAAGCCTAGAGGAAGTGTGTACAGCATCCATGGACAACACTATACGGCTATGGGACATTGAGTTGGGTGGCATGAAGTCTCAGTTAGTAAGTACTGAACATGTGATAATTTTTCAAGACTTATTTTGTTTTATTGTTTACAGGGATGTATTTTCTCTCTACATCTGGTTTTGTATTTTGCATCTTTTGATTTATTTCCTGGTTTACTGCCATTCAGGTCAGAGTTCCAACCTGTTTTATTTCACATCATCACTTTATGTTTACTTGTCATTACTCTTAGTGGATATCAATAAGTTTTAGGGCTTATATTGCTAAAATCTGAAGTTTGATTCTAGTAGTGGGCATAGTGCAGATAGCCTATTATGCAGCTTTGTGCTTTACGAACAGTTTACATGTTATGGTACAAACTGGTTTGTATTACAGAGACCTCTTCACTTGCATTTGACCCATTCTGGGTTCCAGTCATCGACCAAATTATTTCATTATTGGCTCATTTTTATTGAAATTTGACAAGCTGTGTTTTTCAAATTAATACTTCCTGCAACTGTATTTGTCTTTCTTATGTTATTTGGATGTTTTGGTGGCTTCTTTAGAAAACATATTTTTCATAATATAATTAATTACGCTTGTCATAAGACTTTAGTATTAGGCATGTTATAATTTTAACACTACATTCGTTATTTAGTATATGAATCACTATTTGTCATATCCATTGCCGATGATGTGTTTCGCTCAATCCGGAGCTCTTCTGGCCAGCTGGAATACAACAAACGTAGTAGTGATTGGAACATTATTTATGTAATCCATATGATACAACAACAATTGTTATGGTATGTAAACCTTCAAGAAGGAGAGTGTATAACTGTACTTTAACTACACTAGGTCCAACATTTCCAGCTGGTAAGAGGTATTTACACCATAACGATTGTTGTTGTATCAAATGTATTATATGAATTGTGTTCTGACCACAACTGTGTTTGTTGTGTCATCAGCAATGAACATGAGGAGACACAGTGTGGTTAAAATACTGTTACACACTCTTCTTCTTGAAAAACCATAAGGAACTGAATAAAGACTGTAATGTTAAAGAAATAGGCCTTTTACTAATGTCTTAGGACAATTATGATCATGCTTTACCATTTAGAAAAGGTTTTCACACCGTAACAATTATTATTATTTTTTATTACATTATGGACACATGCAAACCATGACAGCCTATTGTATAGTTTTGTGTTAAAACAAACTTAAAATAGATTATCTTACCTAGAATTCTTGTCTTGTGAGAGACATTCCTTCTTCGTGAACATTTCATGTTTCATCTTTTTCCTTTCAAGTGTTTCAGCGAGCTACTTACCT
The DNA here is from genome assembly GCF_000517525.1 of Limulus polyphemus. Classification (NCBI taxonomy): domain Eukaryota; kingdom Metazoa; phylum Arthropoda; class Merostomata; order Xiphosura; family Limulidae; genus Limulus; species Limulus polyphemus. Next base: position 40,154 of record NW_013670073.1, on the reverse strand, counting down.
TATTTTTTCTGCTACCTGATCCTTTTATTTTGTGAAATTTTACTCTGTCATCCCAAGTCTTT
>NW_013670073.1:36721-40082 GCF_000517525.1 Limulus polyphemus | reverse complement strand
TTTATTGAAATTTGACAAGCTGTGTGTTTCAGAATAATACTTCATGCAACTGTATTTGTCTTTCTTATGTTATTTGGATGTTTTGGTGGCTTCTTTAGAAAACATTTTTCATAATATAATTAATTACACTATGTTATTGTTTAAGTTGTGTTTTTTTTTTTCAGATGTTTCTCCCTGGTTGCTTCAGCCCCCATTTCTACACTTTTCATATTTTTGCTGCTCTCTCATGCTTTAGACATCTATACAGCATCTGCTTTCTGATATTCTTTCTTGTGGTATTTACATGCCATCTGGTGGCTATTCAGTTTAACATTTTTTGTATATCAAGGGGTGTAAAAATGTTGCTAAACATTGTTTATGAGGATTTGTTTCAGACGAACTATGTTTCATAGCATGCTATATTTGTGCAGAGAATATCTAAATATAACAGAATGATCTAATAGAAATGAATAAAAACCCTATAACCCGAGTGCTTTCAAAAGGTGGACCTTTCTTCTTCAGGGACAAACACCTTTCAAAAGCACTTGGGTTATAGGGTTTTTATTAATTGCTATCAAGGCTTCGTGTTTTTCTAATGTCATGAATGATCTAATAGATAGTGTACAAGCCGACTAAGAGGCAGTAAGCATTATTCAATTTCATGTTAGCAGTTTCATTGATTATATGTTGAAATCCAAAATTTATTTATGATGTGATCAAAAGCAATATTTACACGTTGTTTTAAAAAAAAATATCAATATAAATGTTCTTTGCAGCAAAACTTTAATTGCACGTAACACAACACCTGGCTAGAAAAGGTAATAAAAAAATAACTTTAAATTAAAGTTCCAGTTTTCTAGGTGATTTTTCAAAACAAAGAAAGTGTGATTGAAGAGCAACCATATCAACAAGCAGTAGCTTATTCTAACTGTACGTTTGTTTATTTCTACTTTCTTAAGACATGGAAAATACAGTTAACAAGTCTGATTGTTGAGAACAAGTTTCGGGAAGTAAAGAGGTTTATTTTTCACGAAACAAAATGTTTTTACCTACAACAGTTAATAACAGAAATGATTTTATTTATGTCATGCTTGTTTTTCAGATTAATCGTTGATTGAAGAGAATTTGTTGGTGAAAAAAAGAAATATTTTTTTTTATTATTATTAAAATGGACCTTTAACTGATAGAAGATTTTTTATATCAAATAAAGATTTTCAGCAATAGGAAAGGATTTTGTAGATATAAATAAGAGATTTATTGATATTAAAAAAAACTGTGTAAGAAAATGTAAGATAAAAGCAAGTGTTTACTTATGCATTCTGATTAAGGGAGCAGTAAACCCTATAAATAGTTTGATTAGAAATTGTTGTAATTGATTATGTACTTCTTATAGACAGGTTCAAAGGCATTTCTAGACATATCTTTCTCCAGATTAAACAGAAGTCTATTATCCGCTTCTACGGATAGGCATATTAGGTTGTGGGACCCACGTTCAAAAGGTTGGTACAATATGAATATGATTATAAATATATATATATATTGTATGTGAAAATCTAATTCATGGAATATGTTTAAAATGGTTTATTGAATAGCTTTTTGGAGAGAAACATTTCCTCATAGTTAAAACTGAGTTTGTTTAAATTTTTGTTTTCTCTTAGAAGGAGATGAGACATACATTTTACCTCGGCAATTAGTTATGTTTCTTTATCCTTGGAGTTCAGCTTGCATGATTTTCTCATCAAAACACAGTATTACACAGCACTCGACTCGCAATCTGTGGGTTGCAGGTTCGAATCTCCGTCACACCAAACATGCTCACCCTTTCAGCCATGGGGGCATTATAATGTGATGGTCAATCCCACTATTCGTTGGTAAGAGTAGCCCAAGAGTTGGTGGTGGGTGGTGATGACAAGCTGCCTTCCCTCTAGTCTTACACTGCTAAATTAGGAACAGTTAGCTCAGATAGTCCTCGTGTAGCTTTGTGCAAAATCCATAATAATCAAACAAACAAATCAACTTTTGGGAATAGGGACGTTTATACTGTATAGCTTTAGACTAATTTTAATGCATGAATATCTCTGACAGTAGTGCTAAATTGTATAAGAACAGTTATCACCAGGTCTCTTCTTTCTGACTTTGTGTTTTTGTACTGTGTAGTGCTAAACTTCATTAGGACAACGTTAGTCATAACTGTCTGGTTATACTTTTGGCCAAACGAAGTGAACCTTATGAGGACTATTCTCTCATTAACTTGTGTAACTAAGAAAATCCCACCTGTTAAAAGAATGATCACTATATAGTTTGGAGACGGTTTCAGTAGGTAAAGAAACTTTATTACAAATGTACAATGTTTCAACAAGTTTACGTCATCATCAGATAAGAACTTTTCCAGAGTTTTCAACAAATACTTTAACTCTGAGATGGGTTTCTTTCACCATTTTATAAATCTTTCTCATATCAGCATCCCAGTTGATTTCTTAGGTGTAAGGATAAAGTCTTCTGCCACTAATTCAAGAATATTTTAAAATAGGGACATGTTCTATGGCTTTAAACTGTTAAAAAAATAAATATTTTAAATCAAAACTATGAAATAATCTTTTTTAATTATTCTTACTGAAGTAACTATAGTCCAAAAATATTAATATTTTCAATGAAAATTGTTAAATAATATTTTTTTAATTGTTCCAATAGAAGGCAGTAGTAAAAAATTAACAATTTAAATGAAAACTCTTAAATTATTTTTATAGAAGGCACTGTAGTAAAGAAAATGAATATTTTAAATTAAAATTGTTAAATAATATTTTTTTTTAATTGTTCCAATAGAAGGCACTGTAGTCAAATGTGTCTTTAGCTCCCATGTTGGTTGGGTGACTGCAGTTGATTGGTCACCAGTCAACCAATACCATTTTATCTCGGGATCACATGATACACTTTTGAAATTGTGGGATATAAGAAGGTAAGCTTTTGATTCACTTTCAAATCAATCTCTGAGGCCATTTTAGCTTATTTTTATTATACAATAATTATTTATCTGTGCACTGATCAGACTTTTGTGTAAGATAAATCCAAACATTTGCATGATTTCAAGGCTTCTTTATATTTACTATTTTCTGTTAGTATATAAGAGGAGTTTTATTGATGTTTGAAACCATTTATACACAGCCAATATTTAATAGAATTAATTTTATATTATAGTGAAAGATTTATCATGCCTTCGTCTGTAGTTTCTTCCGAACTCGGAAAGAGACTTATCTCTATCTGAAGTTGAGCTTTGTATAAGGTGTAGGACATAAGTATCTTATGTTAACCTTGGGGGTTTGTATAAGGTGTAGGACATAAGTATCTTATGTTAACCTTGGGGGTTTGTATAAGGTGTAGGACA
>NW_013670073.1:34243-35871 GCF_000517525.1 Limulus polyphemus | reverse complement strand
CAGGACGTAAGTATCTTATGTTAACCTTGGGGGGTTTGAATAAGGCGCAGGACGTAAGTATCTTATGTTAACCTTGGGGGTTTGTATAATGTGCAGGACATAAGTATCTTATGTTAACCTTGGGGGTTTGTATAATGTGCAGGACGTAAGTATCTTATGTTAAAATCAGAGAATTACAAATTCCACTAGAAATAAGTTTAAATAGATTGAACAATTAATAGCTTGAGAACTAATTGTCTAACCTTTATTATTATCAATAAAGCTCATATGAAAAGATATATTTTATAATATTTGGTATAAAGTGGCTAATTAGTTTCTATATAATTATGTATGTCTCATAACTAACTTAATGTCTTATATCATCTGATTTTCAGTCCAAAAGCTCCTCTATATGACATGACGGGACACGAAGACAAAATCATGTGTGTTGATTGGTCAGTTCCTAGTCTCATGATCAGTGGAGGTGCAGATAGTCATATAAAAATATTCAAAAGTGAAGTAAGAATATTTATTTATTGTTTCTTAAATTTTATCAGCAATGATTTTTTTTTATTGCAAGTGAAAGGTAATATTATTAAATTGTTTAATTATTTTTATTTCAAAGTAACGAAACAGTTTCAGTATAAATAAATAGGCCTAGTAGAATCTAGTGATTAGTGTGCCATACTATGAATCCAAGGATTTGTGGTTCTCGTCCCATTACCATTTGTTTGTTGGCCAGAGTACGTTTAACAATAAACTGCCTCCGTTGAGAGAGTCAGTAGAAACTACTTCAACTATTATTAATCGTGACAAACACAAGTCATTGTGTCTGCCTATCCTTGCTTTCGAGAGAAAAAAAAACATACACAGCATACTTAATGTTATAGGAAAAACAAACGCTTGCATCTCGAATTTGATAAAACATGGTCTCCTTTTAGAAAAACAGCATCCATAGGGAAGGTCATTTGGCTAAAGTCTTGACTCCATATCTCACTCCCTTACAACAGTTTTTAAGCATTTCTTTCTATTTTCATACTTTGCCAGTGTATAGATACGTGGTAGAACTACTGGAGAGGTGCACTAGTAAGAACGAGAATTTGATGTTGAAAATATTATGTATTTTAATGTCGACATGTGTAAAACTTTGCAAGTCATTTTAATGGTGGTTTCTGATATTTTCTTCTTGACCATATACACAAAGTGAGAAAGCAGGCAGTGTAACTGTTGCTAGATAGTTACAGAAAATTCATTTCATGTCTTTGCTGTTTACAATATTTTATTGTAAATAATTAATAAAGAGAGAAACCTAAAAAGTTGGACAATTCTCTGGCAAGAGTGTATTCCCTCGGCTCCCCATCTTATTTATTTTCATTACTAACGTAAAAAGAAAATCGTATGGAATGAATTAAACCCATAATTATTCTTAAAAAGTAATCCATCAATTGTTTAAAGTTTATAATATATCCAAATCAATGTGTAAGTGTTTTATGTATACTGGTGTTCCACTTCAGAAATTCCTATAAATGTTAAATGCACTTTTTATATATATATACGAAGCCTGTGAGAAAAGTATCCGACCTTTAGCCGGGGAATAAAAACTGGCATACCTGGAGCGTTGGAAACCTAATCACCCTCAAAGTAGTCTC
>NW_013670073.1:28610-33274 GCF_000517525.1 Limulus polyphemus | reverse complement strand
GTATCTTTTTGTGTAATTTCAGTTAGGACTAATTTTATAAATGTTAATTTTCATTTTTGGCTTACTGTGTGAATTTAGGCCTAATATTAAGCTCTCTTTAGCCATGAAAATATATTAATGGAATTATAGCCAAATGGTTGGAAAACATCAAGGATAGCCAACTAATAATTCAATGAAACCTGATTTTTAGTTTTAAGTCTCGTAACTGATTTCATTATATATAATATTATGATTTTTTTAAAGTTCTCATATGTCCATACTATCCTGTAGTGATTAGTTTACACAAAATTAATTGCAACGACCGAATCATGTTCATTAATGAGTATTTTAATTTATTCCAATTTTAACTAGGGTTAAAATACACATTTATTATAAGAAGTTATCAATAATTCTAAAGTTCACTTTTAAGCCAAACATTTACTGTCATGTATCACCCTACACCAACAAACCTGTTTCGATTACTGAGGAAGTTTCTTATATTATTATCATTGCTATCAGTTCTTTGAACGTTTTCAACATAGTTTAGAAAGCATTAGCCAATGTGTAACAATTGACGTACAGTAAAAACGTTGGATAGTTTCAGTAATGAGTTACAAAAAATTTAATTTGAATGTAGATAATTTGTGTTAAAAGTTTTAAATTATTTAGCTTTTAAACTTTCCCACAGGTGGTGACAGAAGATGAACCTATGGAATAACTTCAAAGTACGATATCCAGCTTCTATAAATATTTATTAGAACATAAACCACTGTTTCTGATGTACAGGGTTCAAAAATAAATAAATAAATGTAAAAATATTGAGATAAAATTATATTGGAGCTGTTTTTTTTTGTGTGTGTTTCTGATTGTTCTTTTTTAATTTCGAAAGAGCCAATACTCCGTTTTCTTTCCTGTCTAATGTCTTGATTGTTCATTCAATATCCATCTAAATCAATTATGTATCTAAAAATTCAGTTATTATGTTTGACTGCACTTGTTTTTATCACATCATACCATTGAGTTTCTTGTGCTGCTTCTGGCAGCTATGATCCAGCCCAGCTGATGAGTTTCAGTATTTAACAAAAGGTCTCCGTATCAGTCATTTGTGGCAGATAAAAGATGGATGTCTTTACTTCTGGTTTGAAAACAACACTTTTTCCAATTAAGAGAAATTTGATAAAAAAATACTTGAAGTCAAATATGATGTTTCTTTCTTTTTTTAGTCCTAATAAATATCCTTTTTATCTACCAGCTTAGGATTTTGTTCCACAACACTGAAATATAATTATAATTTATCTCAAGTAGTATGCATCTGAATTATCTCTAACTTGTAAGATTCTGTTTCTTACTTAGTCTTTGTTTGAGACATCTGAGTGAGAAACTTTGTATGTTAGTTGAAACTAATGAACTACATAAATTTACTTTGTTTCCATATCAGCAAATGTTAATCTCCCTTTTACCCTCTTTATATGTAGTTGAATAACACGAATTTCACTTTTTTAAATGAACGTTTGGTTACTATAACTAGTAATGCCTTAAACTTTAGTATCATATGGTGCAGTTATAAAAAAAATCTAACATAATATGGTGCAGTTAAAAAACATCTAGCATCATGTGGTGCAGTTAAGGAAACATCTAGCATCATGTGGTGCAGTTAAGGAAAAAACTTGGGATCTTGTAGTGCAGTTATGAAAACATCTAGCATCATGTGGTGCAGTTATAAAAATCTGGCATGTAGTGCAATTATGGAAGTTTTGACATAATATGGTTCAGTTATGTAAAAATCGAGCACCATTTGGTGCTGTCATGCAAAACCTGGCCTCATAAGGTGCCTTGCACTTACATAATGATATTTCATAAAGTCGATTACAACCTAAAAGTCTTAAGTAGTTTCGTGTGTTGAAATGTGTATAAAAACAATTATTGTATTATTATTTCATATCATAGCTATTTCGTTTGATAAACTTGTATTAATAGTTTAACATCTCTTTTTTTATATATATTTGTAACTTTGAAGTAAACCATTTAATTTATATATTGAAATATATCAAGGTATTATTGTTAGAATATTTATTTGGTCATAAAATAAAAACCAGATAAAGTTAACAAGACTGCTTTCATTGCTAAAGTTCTACTCAAATGAAAATTGTAATTTAATGAAATATAGATTCAACCATTAATAAGTAGTTTATCTCTAACTATTAAAAGGTAAGTTGGGGAATTTTATGTAGGGTGTCTATCTATTTTTCATAATTATTTCATTCCATTATAATATACTTGACCATATTTGTCTGTTTTTGCTGAAAACTGTTTCAATCTGGAAAGTATTTATGGCTATTTTTTTTATATCGTCACAGTGCCAGTTTACGTCAGCAACCAAAACAGGGAACGCCCTCTAGATATTATTGCTTGTCAAGAGCCTAACCACTGTACCTCCGAGCTCCAGATGTAATGTTACAGCTATTTAAGCGTAAATTACACAGAGGACGAGTCCCCCATTATTTGAACAGCAATATAATATTTTCTGAATAGACTAAATTACGTACCAGTCGCACTATAACCAGCCGGAATCGAACACCAAATACGTATTGAGATAAATCATAGCATGTGGGGGAATATAGCAGCCACTTCTGAAAACAAGGTTATGCCCCTGCTTGCTATCATCATGATTTTGTATTGAAACTTTATTCTCCGAAAGAATACTGTAATGATAAATAATGTTGCAAGTACTTCAGCCTATACTCAACGTCTAACCTTGTTATAAACATAAACACGCTACAAACAGCATGTTTCAGGAAGCAGTTTTACTTTAATGTTTGACCTAATGATGTCAGTGTGCTTGCTGTTAGAAAAGATGTAAACTAGATACATATAAGTTTCTTCTGAACATACACATCGTACTTACACTTATACTCTTAACTTCAGCATGTAGACAGATAAAAACTGAAGTTTTATTTTTTTCCTTTTATTTTCTAGCCTGTGATGTAGTTAAAAGCGGCATTAAATTCGGTGTTGTGGTACTAACGATACGAAGTCTGATTTTAGAGTTAACCCTGACAAATATGGCTGTACAATGACGTATATTTTTAAGAATGAGTTAATTATGCTGATACAACGTGTGGTAATTGTGGTAATAATTCTGGAATTGGTTACTAATTCTTATAGTTCATGACTTTTGTGGTGTATTATTATTACCCAGACCAGCCGTTAGTAGATAAGAAAATATACTTGTGTAACGAATGCTGCACTAAAACATTGATGTTAGAGATTCCCCATATATTTATGTTGTTCTGTGGTTTAGCACTATTGAAATAATGAGATACAGGCATTGTGATTATTTCTTGTCGTTCGACACTTGCATTCAGTGAAATTTTAAGCATATAGAAGGTGACAATATTTTTGAATATTAACGGTATTTCCTATATAATTACTCTTGTCATAAGACAGCAGTATTAGGCCTATTATATTTTTAACACCACGTTCTGTATACGGTCCTTTCATTAACATGAAAGAAGTGCAGGGTTTCGACAATTCTTTGCCGACGACGCGTTTCGCAAGATACAGAGCTCATCAAGCCGTCTGGGCCACAACAAATACATTAGTGTGCGAACATCCTTCTTGGTAAATATAAAATACTTAATACTGATGTGTTAGGGCAAGTATAATTAATTATAATAATATTTTGCCAGCTTAAACGTTCACAACACAAGAAGTATTTCATATAATTTAACACTTGCGTTCGTTACAGATCAATTTAAATTCTTAACATACAGCAGGTGACAATGTTTCTCAATAATAACAGCATTTTATATTTTTAAATGTTATGATATAAATCCGAGAGATGGCGAGGCAGTCGAGACCAGTAGGCCTAAAAAATATCCTAAAAATCATGTTAACTATAGATGTTTTTCCCACAATTCCCTTGATTTACCAATTGCGGGTTCAAAATAAGAGGCGAGAAGAAATAGCATTTCAGACCATCTTTCGTATCACACAAGTCTCTCTTAGAGGCCTTTCGTTTAATACCAGGATTCGTCAGTTGGGTTGGACGAAGAGAGAGAAAAATTCTCTGAAACGCTATTTATGTATGCAGTATAATACTTTAAAAGTTACTGTATACAGAAAGCTGGTGAAGCATTAGAAACTAATAGGCCTAAAATTTGTAATAACAATCACAATGATATTTTTGCTTGCCCCTGATTTTGTATCCGCAATGTACAAATTTAGAGGAATATGTAAAAAAAAACCCTGCAGTTAAGACAATTTAATCAGAAGTTGTACGCCAATCAGCATTTTTATATGGTCCTACAGATAAACTAAGATTCTAATTATACTGTGAGTAGTAATGTTTGTCAATCATACCTTGCCAGTTTTCAGCTTAATAAACGTACGAACGCGGTCTGAAATAGAAACAGTTAACTACGTCGAAATACGTAGTTAACTTACTGCTATTGCTAGGTTGAGAACGAACCTGTGGCTTCATGAATCGGGAGCGCCCTTCGTGTGGGAAAACATAACCGTTATTAATAATGCTTGGAGACGGCTTGAATGTGTAATGAAGAAAAACTTTAATATAAGTTTAACACAACAACAAATATACAAGGATTTGTCATCATCAGGTATGAATAATCCTTGTCGAAACGTTGTATATTTGCTGTTATGTTGAACTTGTATTACAGTTTTTC
>NW_013670073.1:26253-28559 GCF_000517525.1 Limulus polyphemus | reverse complement strand
GAATAGAAATTAACCGTCAGTTTTACTAAATGAATGGTGTGTGATACAACTTTTAATTGATATTTTGTAATGACTTAAATTACACCATACTAGATAATACTGTGTGCTTTTTTAAAATGAATTAACACGTTAAGTGTCAGACAAGGCCTAGGTGTATGTTATTACTTATTTGTTATCAAAATAAACCACTTTAATTAGCAGCAGTCTAGGTAATGTTAATGTTTACATACGACAGTGCTAGATGAGTGATCTGCGTGCTTTCTTTCTCAATGTAGTAAAACGATCTAAGTCAGGAAAGCCAAACAAGATGTTTTTCAAATGATCCAGTTTCGGTTATTAAGATAATTACAAAACACAACTAATATTAATGTTCTTTAAACTAAAAATTTTCTGAGTAGAAGTTTCAAGACATTGTTAGAAGCACTAGCTTTCTTGCGTAGAATTAATTCGTTATACTAAACTATTTATTTTACTGTTCCAGAAATAAGTAAATGTTATTGAAGTGTAAGTTTTAATAACAGCTATCTCGGACGTCACTAGGTGTTAAAAGATTCGAAGCTCGGGCCCATAGGCATGAGAATTTTTCGGTATCGATCATGGCTTTTTTTCATTCTGATTTTTCAAGACACTAACTGTGTGCCAGCGCCTAGCGACACCTCTGCATGCAGAGGAAGCAAAGATACCTGTATGGAGGGAGCTGAAGTGTATGCGAGACCCAAACATGGTAACTCTAAGGGGGAAACTCTTATCTATGAGACCTAGACATGGTAATTATATTATTAACAAATATTAACCTGCCCAAAGCAAATAAAGACTCGGGGGCGGGATAATGCCCCCTGCTACTAGGTTATATATATATATATTAAATAAGTTATTGTTATTATTTCTGAGTGTTAATAACTTTCAGTTTCTAGTCGATTTCATCATAAATAACCATAAACCTCGTACTTTTTTTTTCTTTTTCACCATTTTAACGCGTGCTGGGAGACATTCTAAGCTCGAGTTGCCTAATCAGGAAAACTCATCTCACTAGTTTTCGCGCCACTTGTCAGTTGTCAGCCGAAATTGTTGAGGATCACGTTGACGAATCGCAGCGCTCGATCAGAAGTGTTTGCGAAAAGTTAGTGTTCAGGACAAACAAAAAATGAAAAAAAAGAAACAGAAACGAATTAGCTACTGCCAGACGAGTTAAAATAGTGGAAACGGTTTAAAAAAAATTAATGGCCTTAACCCACACAATCTCGTTAAGTTAATTGCGTCATTCAATAATCCTTAATGTTTTTAAAGCATTGAGTTCATCGTATGGCACTTAAAACTCCATGATATATGATATAGTGAACTATACAAATTTTAACTTTTTTCAAGAACACACCTAAGCCTAAATCTTAAGAATTATTTCACGAAAACGCGCGTGTGACTGACAAATAAACAAAATACTTGTGGACTTTCGTGCATTTAATGCTAGTTAAGTGCTCTGTTATATTTATTCCAGTGGCGTAGCAAGGATTCTCAGCACCCGGGGGCAAAGACACTTTTTGCGCCCCCCACTTCTGAAATGTTTTGATTATTTGTTTTGTGACTCATTACCCACTTAATGACAATAGCATAAAGAATTAATTACCGCCTTACACAGGCCTAAAATAAAGTCACACTATAACATCACACGATATCGCAACTGTAAACTTTGAACGCCTACTAAGTGTACTTACATAATTTGTAAACCATTTTGATATTTATGTCATCCAGTAGTGTTGAAAGTTACATAGCTAGAGTAATATTTCAAGCATGCAGGATAAATTTCTGTTATATCCCTAGTTCTGAAACTTATGTTTTATATGAGAAGCCAGTCACTTGTGGTATACATGGATTATAAAACATATTGATAAAACACTACTTAAGTGTACAAATAACAAATTTTGTTAGTTTACAAAACTGTACATATGTTTAACTAGATCTTGTACAGGTAGCATTCTGGTATTCATGGTTACATTATATGAACCTTTCGTGCTTTTGCTGCTGCAAATGCATCAATTAAACTATCAAAATTTAAGGTATTAAGTACGTCTTTTTCAATACTTAATATTGCCAAGTTACTAAGTTATTCTTGAGTCATTGAGGTTCTCAAGTGTGTAAGAATTAATTTCAGCTTGCTGAAGGACCTTTCACAACTAGCAATAGAAACCCCAACTGTTAACAAAATCTACAATGCAATTCTTAAATTTGGGAAAAAATCTTCACCATATGAAATTATAAATGTTAGCAAATCAGTTGCAACCATTGGTTCAGGGAAATCAGTCTGTGTTCTT
>NW_013670073.1:23597-25958 GCF_000517525.1 Limulus polyphemus | reverse complement strand
GTCAATAAATGACTCTTTGACTTCTACTTTTCTTGTCTTAAAGTCAATGTCAACAGACCGAATCACTTAGACCAATTGCTCACGATGGGCTAAATCAGGCGTGGAATCAAACAGAATACAATAGTATTTGTTTCTACGAATTGCTGGCAAACAATAATTTCGTACATGTGAAGCCATGAGATTTATATATACTCATTTTGGATTTCAGGAGAAAGATAAGATGTTGACGTTTGCTTCTTTTTAACACACTCTAAATTCTCTCTCATTACTGGATCATACTTTGTTAGTAACTGCAAAAGTGACAGGAAATTTCTAGGGTTTTCGTTTGAGGCTATGTCCTCAGTATGACCACGAAATGCAAGATTCTGAGAAGCTAAATAATGTGAACAATCCAGTAACCGTTGCACTACATCTCTCCATTTATTTTTTCTTGCTGAATTTGCCTTTGCAGCTCTTCATTAATGCCACTTTGAAGACGAATTCGGTGCTCAGTTTCTTTCCAAGCAGCAAATGACTCACGATGACTGTCACTATTTTCATGGACATTTAACTTTTCAATTGTTTTCCACTTAGAGAATCCACCCTGCGTTTTGAAAGCAGACTGACTATCGGATGTCATACATGTAGATGAAAAATAAGACAACAAAGGAGTATGCTACTTTATGTAGAAATGAATACACCAACCAGGAACAACTGACCTCTTGTCCATTCAGAAGGCGTCGTTTGAACCAAAATGTAGTCATAGAACGCTCATCTTTGGCATCAAATGGACCTTCTTTTATGTTGAAATTCATGTGCTCCAACTTTAACAATCTCTGTGCGATGGGCATGTGTTTACAACTGCTGAGCCTGTTGTATCAAACTTCATAAATCCAATATCCCTGTGTGTTAAAATATTTTTTTAGCTTAGCAACACTATTCTGTGGATTTGTTTCTGACAAAGTGGAATCCTGTTGTTTATTATTATTGTAGCTTTCAACAGGACAGAGAACAGTTTCTTCATTGTTTTCTTTTTCAAATTAAATAGCATGTTTAGAATCTTGCACTTTGACCTCTTTGCTGCCATCAAAAGGAACAGATGCTGGTTACTGGTGTCATCACTTCCAGCAAGGAAAGCTCTCATCAATTTGCTTGACTCCACCATCGAAGCTACAAATTGTGCACGTCTTTTGCGTCCCTGTGCCCCACTTTCTTTTTTCGACATAATGGGCTAAAATAATAAATTAATAAATACTGACTACACTATTTAGTTGCAACATGCAAATTGTCAGATGAAAGGAAGCATTCTACTTTCCTAAGTTCCTAATCACAAATGATATTTAAATTATACAATTATAGTTGCAACTCAGGACTAGCTAGGCACATCTGGACCTGGTTTCACTTGAACTGCCATTATTTAGACCACCCATACTCATGTTAATTAATGTGACACAAAAGTAAGAAAATCAATGCAGAAGAGTGTATATGCTGGTAAATCATGCTTATGAGCACCGTATTAATCACCGGCAGTTGCTAAATCACATTTAAAAACTCGATAGATTTAACTACACGAATACTACAGGAGACAAGTCTGAAATTGCTGAATGAAAATTACACTGTAGAGAAGGGTGTAATCATAACATAATATAACCCTAGAGGCACAAAGGCTATATTTAATATTAAAGGTTTTGATAGAATGAGAAAACTTAAATATAGGCTAACTAATTAGAGGTGCTAGATTAGAGTTCCTAAATTAAGTCACTAGTACATCTAGATCTAACATTAATGTTAGACCTGTTATTTCCATCTTTTTAGTCTTAGGTTTGGATCTAGATCCAATGACAATAATAATAACAGAAATTTAGCTTCATACATCTAAACTAGACCTTAGATTTGGGTGCATAGATTGAAAGCACCTTGTATTGAATCTACCAAGATCTAGACATAACCCTGCCTCATCACTTCTAGATTTAGATTTATTAGGCTTAACTTTTAGAACAAATATTACATCTAGATCTATTAACTTAGTCATTAGAGCTATCCCAGTGCAATGCCTAGTTTAATAGTTAGTATAGGTCTAAGTATGCCTATAATATAGGCTAGAATTTGTATGATGATGAACCTAGGGTCTAGAAATAAAGTTATAACTGCAATTAGACCTAAAGTCGAGTACATTAGTTGGTGTAAGACATGATTTACAATCAGCCAATACAATTACAAACCATTACGTTAGGCCTATAATGTTTACTAGATCTGGATCTAGGCCTTGCCTGTTGCATATATTGCCAATCTTGCACATCAGTTAATATGTTACATCAGTCTCGTATTTTCTTTTGTTGAACATACATTTACTTGTACGTTGTACTCTAGGACTTGTATTTG
>NW_013670073.1:15260-22597 GCF_000517525.1 Limulus polyphemus | reverse complement strand
AATAGGCATTATAGTCCAGAGGAAATTTTGCGCTCCTTTACACCTGCACCCGGGGGCGACTTCCCCCCCCTCTTGCTACGTCACTAATTTATTCATATAGTATGAAGCATTACATTCTATTGCAGTTAATAAGTAAAGTATAAAACAATAAAACCTTGAAGCATGCACAAATGCAACGAACACCAAACTCAAAATGATCGTGTTACTTGAATACACAAAAACGTTAAATTAGAATTCTAGAAGATTCTCGAGAAAGGACTACCCCCACTTCCAGCCAAGGTAAAATGATGATCTTTCTATAATGTTTCATTAAAGTATATTTAATGTAAAATGAATTGAACATGAAATCCGGTTTCGAGTTTTCCATATTTCTGAAAACATGAGCCACATGGTTAAGAAGAAACCACCAGACGATTGCGTTTTAAATAACTATTTGTTCGTTAACTTAATGGCCTTATTTCTACTCGACTCGCAATCTGAGGGTCGTAGGTTCGAATCAAATCTCGTCCCTGAGCATGCTCTCTCTCTTTCAGCCATAGGGGCATTATAATGTTACGGCGAATCCCACTATCTATTGGAAAAGAGTAGCCCAAGAGTTGGAGGCAAGTGGTGTTTATTTGCTGCCCTCCTTCTAGTCTATCACTGCTAAATTAGGGACGACTAGCGCAGATAGCTCTTGAGTAACAAGAAAAAAAAAGAAGAAAAATCCGATCCCACCTTTCTTTTTTTGAACACACTAAACCGTATTTTTGGTTTAAGAAAAAAAGAGTGAGTTTTATTTTATATATTTATGATAAACTATGAATCGAAATGAGACAAAGGATGTGGAGATTTACAGTTCTATCAGTTTCAACGTTTGTTTTTTTTATTTTTTATTTTCAGGATGAGTTGTCTGGTCTTTCTTAAAAATAGATAAGCATTTTCTTACGAAAAGTATGTCACTTTTAAATTCATTAACTGGTTTGTTAGTTAAGTTGTTGTTATTCAGGGAGCACGGGGTTTGGCACACACTACCTTTGGATAATTGGTCTAGTTTTATTTTGTTTTTTAAGGCTAGAAAAGAACTGAAAAGTTTCAAGATATCAAAGACTTCTTTGAGAAATCTTCACTTTACACCCTACGCCACTAGGCGGCGGTACAAACAGCTAATTAACAAATCGCAAGTCGTAACTGTTCCAAGACTTTGGCAATTTCGTTTACAGTTGCCCAAAATGTGACGTTATTTGCGGGTAAGAAAAGTGATGAATATATGAAGTGAAAAATGCTTGGAATTTCCTTTGTTTATTGTAAACATCCTGTCTTACAATCGATAAAATATTTTTTTTTTTGTTCATGCTTTCACTGGATTCGTTTCTTTATAGAATTCTATCAACTTTTTATTGTTACAGACCTGGCGCGGCTTAGTAGTTAGCGTGCCGAGCTGCGTATTGAAAGGTCCAAGAATCCAGAGGCCACGTGCTACTGAATACACTCGCATTTTCAGCTATGGAGACGTTATAACTGAGACAATTAATCCCGCTAATTGGTTAAGAGTAGCCGTGACGTGGCTTAGTGGTTAGTGTGCCGGACTGCATATCGAAAGGTCCGAGCCTCAATATATTACTTAAAATATTCAGTATTTTCAGGTGTTATAATTCTGACAGTGAATTTCGCTACTCGGTTAAAAGTAGTCATGTAGGCGGTAGGTGCTGCTGATTAGTTGCTCTTTCCCTCTGATTAGCAGCTCTAAATAAGAGATGGCTACACGTGAACTTAGGGCCTCTGACCTTGACGTTTAGTCTGTATATCGCATAATGTGCCGTTCAGGCTGAAAATACTGTTGCGTCAGCGAGATCACGTGACTAGTATCACGCCACCCGTTTTCTAGAACTATCCTGTTCTTTCGGGAGTGCTCTGGCATTTGCTAGATTGGGGGTGGCCTGGTATATATAAGATGGTCACGGCGTGACGTGACAATGTTTGTAGGTAGTGAGTAATTGAACTGCAGTCGGAAAGTATTGTTGAAGTTAACGTTCGTTGTTATAGAGCGAGTGTTGAAAATAAGTGTATCGGTAAAGTTATATTCAGAAATAATAAACCAGTTTTATTAAGAAAGGACTTGTGTCGCTAAAGTTTCGTGGGAACGAAGTTACGGAAAATCAACTAACGAACGGAGACGTAACAATACGAAACACTTGTTATTATTATCCAAAGTGCCAATCATTACATCCATGCTGTTAACTAGCTGCCTTCCCTTTAGACTATCAGTTTAAAATTAGAACCAGTTATGCCTAGATATTTCCTCGGTGCCTTTTGCACCTCTTGAACTGGTCAGTCGATTACGGTAATCTACATGAAACCTCGATGTATGACGTAGATATCCATTTTGAGCTACTTTTCAACATGTCAATAACACCTGCATCTACTTAAGAATTAGAATATTGTTCCTTTGGGGAGATTCTACTTGCCGTATTCTAAGATTAGTTAGAGAGTATTTCAAACATCAACTTCCACCCTAACAAATCGGTAAACAGCAGTAGAAAAAAAATCAGAAGAAAAATTATGTAGGTTCAGTTTACAGCATATACAGATTGTGTGGATTAATTTAAAGTTATGCGGTTATCAGTATATTAATCCGCTTCATAGACGTAAGGAAGTAGATAAAGAAAACGTGTTACAACATGAATAATTCAGTTTGAAATTTTTGTTTTGTTTTTGCTGATGTATATAATGCGGAAGGTGTTGTTGCAGTTACTTGTGGCAGGTTGTTTTTTACGGGTTGGAGTTGCTAGCCCCGCGCCCAACCCTCCTACTTTCTCATCCTGGACTTGGGACCAGGCAAAGGCGGAGGTTGACATGAGTCGAGCGCCCTAACCACTTGGCCATGCCGGCCCTTTGCTGATGTATATAATGATTTATTTTGGTTACGGTTAAATGTTTATCATCTAAGCCTTAGAGTCCAGAGTGTTACATTAAAATATATTTGTAACGTACAACCAAAAGATCCTTGAAGTTACTACGTAAGTTATCAAAAATATTAACAATAATTTTTATTAAGTGTTACATTAAAATATATTTGTAACGTACAACCAAAAGATCCTTGAAGTTACTACTTGAGTTATCAAAAATATTGACAATAATTTTTCTCAAGTGTTACATTAAAAGATATTGGTAACGTACAACCACAAGATCCTTGAAGTTACTACGTAAGTTATCAAAAATATTGACAATAATTTTTATTAAGTGTTACATTAAAAGATATTTGTAACGTACAACCAAAAGATCCTTGAAGTTACTACGTAAGTTATCAAAAATATTGACAATAAGAAACAACTCCATAATTCCAACTTAATCACTGTTGGGCTTAAAAACGAAAAATTTAATAGCTTAACCCACGGGCGTCCGCAAGGGGGGGGGCATCCCCCCTGGAAGATGAGAGACAATAATTCTTTCTTTATTCATTCAGCATGTATATGAATTTTTAGTTTGTTTGTTTGGAATTAAGCACAAAGTTACACAATGGGCTATCTGTGCTCTGCCCACCACGGGTATCGAAAAACGGTTTCTAGCGTTGTAAGTTCGCAGACATACCGCTGTGTCACTGGAGGGCTACGAATTTTTTTATTCACTTCACAATTTCACGCTACTTTGCACACACACACACCCCCCACCTGGACAAATTTCTGCGAACGTCCATGGCTTAACCTCCATCTTTTTTGGGGTCCCCCAGTTTTGCACTAAAATAAACAAACAAACCATCTTCTTGGTCGATATTTTTTTCTTATGAGTTTGTTTTTAAGTACAAAAGTTACACAATGTGCTATCTGTGCTCTACCCACTGCGGGTATCGAAACCCGATTTTGAGCGTTAAGAATTACCAATGGGTCGCCAGTTTTTGTTTTTATAAGAAGAGGTTTTTCAAAGAATCTCATAAAATTTTCACGTTGTAAAAACTACGTTTCCACCTCTACAGATTCCCAAAATTAAAAATAAAAATTTCTACTGTTTCAGGTTATTCCTGAATTAAAAATTGCTACCGTTTCAAATTTCATAATAATTACATGTATCTACTTTTTCATATTCCTAAAACGACTTTGGTAACTTTAGTTTATATATTTGTTTATACGAATATAGTTTACTCGGCTAACATTGCTAGTTGAACTTGGGGAATGTTCTAAGACAGAATTAACAGCGGAATTTGGGGAATGTTTTAAGAAAAAGTTAATAACGGATTTAAGGAGTATTTTAGGTTGAGACTTTATTAAATACTAACTGGAGTACCCGTCCCCTGGACGGAAGTTATGCAAATTCATGATTAATGAAATGTTATTTTAAGACATGAAAAGTTGGTTCCTTTACATGTAATTGTAAAAAAACGCAAAACACAAAATGTGAAACCGCAAGTTTGCATGTATCTCCGCATAGACTCAACAAACCTTCATGCCAAATTTGGTGAAGATCCATCAACAGGGGGCGAAGTACTGGCAAAAACGCCCATAAAAACCGCAAAATGCAAAACTGAAAATTTGTACGTATCTTTCCATGGACCCAATGAATCTGCATACCAAATTTGGTGAAGATCCATCAACAGGGGCGAAGTAGTTACATGAACATAAACAAACAGTACTATTGTTCAGTACTGCTATTATTCGACCAAACCTTTTATCATCATGTATGAAAATTATTTTAATGCTATTCGATTCACTTAACTCTGTGTTACTATTCCTTGTCAGTTATATGTAAAATAATTTTTATTTATTCGACAGAACTGGAAGCCAACAGCTAGTATTTGTCTGTTCCGTAAGACTATTTTTATATTTATTGTGGTTTTCATTAGCCGTATTGGTTAGAATGTTTGTTGTTTATTGTATTAATTTTTATTTTTATTACTGTGATTTTATTATACAGATTATTTTGCATTATTAGCTTAAAATATGTACTTAGGACTAACGTAAGTTTCCTAAACCTTGTGAGATGTTATTGGGTTTACGGCCGAAAATGTTGTTAACAACGAGACTACCTAACTGATGAAACAATGAATTCTAATCTTTATAGGTAAGGACGTAAGAACAGTATATTTAATTAGCTGTAATGATCACTAGGTTGATTTTTAATTTCCTTCTATGTAGGTGGCTTTCTCTGGTCGGAAGTTAATATTAATTATTCACATAAGCCAGATTTGTCCCTCCTGGACCGAGCGTGACTCAATAGTTAACGTTACTTTACCTTGGGTGCACTATAAGGGCGATTGTCAAATCCCACTATTCGGTAAGACAAGAGTAGCTCGGAAGTTGGCGGCGGGGGCTGTTAACTAGCTGCTTTCCCTCTAGTAGCTTTGTGCGAATATTCGAAAAGAAACAAAGTATCGCTCCTGAATAAGCAGGTGAAATCACAAGCTATATCGGCACACACTGTTTGCGCAACATAATGTCAGTGTATCACCTTACTTGACTAAGTCTTCAAAGGGAATTCACGTTTTTGTAATACAAACATCACGAAAATATAAATATTTTATCTGAACCTTGTCTATTTAAAATTGAAATAGATATAAACATAATATTACTGGTACTAGACTTAATATAAACCGACAAAGAAACCTAGTCTACAGAGTAAAACGTCCATTAAAAAGGTAACGGGCCATTTGATGTGGTTCTTTTATACTTTAAACTCACGAAAGAACATCTTAAATTTCTTAGAAAAACACACCCCTGTCCGTTAAATTTCCACAGAATTACTCAAGTTACAGTCCACAATGTCCCCACTTTCAGCACTCCCTCTATCTTCCCCCATACTACCTCTTAAAATCAGTAAGCATATGAAAAAGAAGTTCCTGGTTCAATGATAGTGTTACTCGGGAACTGCATCCACATTTAGCATTCGTTTTTGTGGTACACTTATTGTACATGAAGAATAAACTGTCGGAATTATACAACTAATGTCGTAAAAACCAATACTTCACTGTTTTCTTCCTCCCAAAGTAATGATCCAGCTGAAGATTTCATTAAAATATGAAATAAAGCTCCAGCTGAGGATTACATTAAAATAGGAAGTAAAGCTCCAACTGAGGCTTACATTAAAATAGGAATTAATGATCCAACTCAGGATTACATTAAAATAGGAAGTAAAGATCCAACTCAGAATTACATTAAAATAGGAAGTAATGATCCAACTCAGGATTACATTAAAATAGGAAGTAAAGCTCCAACTGAGGCTTACATTAAAATAGGAAGTAAAGCTCCAACTGAGGCTTACATTAAAATAGGAAGTAAAGCTCCAACTGAGAATTATATTAAAATAGGAAGTAAAGATCCAGCTGAGGATTACATTAAAATAGGAAGTAAAGCTCCAACTCAGAATTACATTAAAGTAGGAAGTAAAGCTCCAACTGAGGATTACATTAAAGTAGGAAGTAAAGATCCAATTCAGAATTACATTAAAATAGGAAGTAAAGCTCCAGCTGAGGCTTACATTAAAATAGGAAGTAAAAATCCAACTCAGAATTACACTAAAGAGGACATTTAATAAATCGCGAGATAATAACAAGACCGAATGAATAGAGCTTATAGTTTTCTGCCGTTAAAACGACGTAAATTCAATCGTTTCAAAGACTCGTCTTAATGTTTTCCTCGGCAGATACACAGGAACCACGTCATCCATACAAACTCCATTTGAGAACTTCGGAAGTTTGTTATCACGATTGCAAACATTTTGTTTTTGCCGATTCATTGCCAGTTTTTCGGTTCTAAATGTTTTTAATTAAATATAGCGGTAATATTAAGCTAGAAGTTTCGACCTTTTGACCATAGAGTTATCGGCTTTAGAATAAAACAACTTTTTCCAAACCATTTACGCACCAGCTTAATGAATTGGAAACCGTCCTATTATTTAAGAATGCACGATTCGAAATCCCAGAAATCGTTATTACAATTTCTTTATTATATACAATGTTGGTTTTGATCTGTAAATATTTAACAGTTTGTAGAAAACTCGAAAACTGTAGCAATCACAGTTCTATTCTGAATCTCTAGTTATTTGCACCTATAAACCTTGTTACAGAAGTGAGTTTGAATATACTAGTCCCCATTCTCTAACCCTAAGATGAGTCCCGTTAGCTTTTTAAATGTATTTTCCGAACTATTTATGCAACAAAGTGCTTCTGTGGTAGTGTTTGTTTGTTTTTTGAATTTCGCGCAAGGCTATACGAGGGCTATCTGCGCTAGCCGTCCCTAATTTAGCAGTGTAAGACTAGAGGGAAGGCAGCTAGTCATCACCACCCACCGCCAACTCTTGGGCTACTCTTTTACCAACGACTAGTGGGATTGACCGTCACATTATAACGCCCCTATGGCTGAAAGGGC
>NW_013670073.1:12012-14197 GCF_000517525.1 Limulus polyphemus | reverse complement strand
AACGTGTGTAAGGGTTAACAACACCAGTAGGGAATTGGTTATGTATGGGTAACAACGTCATAATTCTTTGTACACCTAACTAATATAACATGCTTGTTTTCTATCTCACGCAGAAGCAGTAATGTCATAGCATCCCCTATCGGATGTTGAGGAAAGTTTCTTGTTTTAATTTTGAACAGTTTGCCAGTTCAAGGGTTTTGATATTGAATTTTAGCGAAGAACTATACAATGGCTTACGTGCGCTCGGTCCACCGCGGAGAATCGCACCTAGTGCAAACTAGTGACGTTGATCATTAACAGACACTAGATTGTAATAAACGTAAATTTTAAAACATCAAATAAAGTCAAATTCTTGGTGTATTTTAACTGATTTTTAGTCAAACTCTAACTTTATTTAACTGATTTTATTCTGAAGAAAATGTCTCTTTCTGTAGGATTTAAAAACTTAACAAAATTACTCTTCATTAATAAACTACCACTCATGTTCTCGAATTTTTCGCCTTATTTTGCTGAGAATATTTAGTTTGTTTGTTTGTTTGTTTGAATTTATGCACAAAGCTTCACAATGGGTTATCTGTGCTCTGGCCACTACGGGTATCGAAACCCGGTTTCTAGCTTTGTAAATCCGCAGCCATACCGCTGTGCCACTGTGGGGGGGGGGCACTAATATCCTTGTTGTGTGTTTCGTTATAGCATGGCAAATCCGAAGACTTACCGCTGTCCCACCAGGGGACGAATATTTAGTAAAAATATGCAACGAAATTTCTCTCTCTCTAAGGATTGTAATGTTATGTATCTATCTCTCTTATTCCTTAGTTGTAAAAATCCAGTCACTTCTAGTATAGTTTTTTTTTTATCAACCATTTAATGGCTGTAGAGTTTTTACTCGGGCAGTTTGTTAGTTCAGCAAAATATTTAACGCCTTAAGACGACGACGATTCTAGGGCACAAAAATCCAAATTTTGGCCTCAGTACGTTGTAATATACCAAAATTCTTGAGTTGTTATTTCAAGTATTACAAGATGTCGCTTTTGCTGTTTGGCCGAATCTTCTAACGACTACTACGTACAACGAGGAACAGAAAA
This sequence comes from Limulus polyphemus, assembly GCF_000517525.1. NCBI lineage: Eukaryota > Metazoa > Arthropoda > Merostomata > Xiphosura > Limulidae > Limulus > Limulus polyphemus. Next base: position 13,112 of record NW_013670073.1, on the reverse strand, counting down.
AGTGTGAACAGTTTTTGAGTTATGATCGTTTTATATACTTATTTTTAAATTTGGTGAAAAAAGGGTGATATTTAGGTTAGACGGAGGGGAGTTGCCCCCCTGTACTTAATGTCATTGTTTATTTAGGAACCAACAGCCACATATAAAATCTCTAGTTTGCGTTATTTGAAATGTTATTGAATAACATAAGAAATAATCATGGCAAGTGTTCCCAAGATATTGGTCTTGACGTTTTAACCTTTGAAAAAAACAAGACCGTTCAGAGGCCTAACTATCCTGGACCGCCAATAAAAGTGACTTCCCAACCTCAAAGAAATCTGAAGTGGCGCCCCTGCGTGAAGACTACAAACATTAATAGTTTAGTCAAACGATATTAACATTTTTTTCACAACACAAAAGTTTAAAAATAAAGAGAACTCATGATGCAACATATTTAAGTACGTAATCTTAATTAATCTTGTTTTAACTGAATTAATTCTTGGGTTACCCGACAGGGGAAAGCAGTTTATGATGACGTAAGATATATTTTTATGAAAAAAAATTACACCTTTCTGTAAAACTGCAGGGGAAAAATGATTGCACAAGAAGTCTAACTTTTTATATTAAGATAATATAAAATAATAATATAGACTTTAACTGTGAAATAAAAAATATAAATATATAATGAGTTAACAGTTTCGTACCAAAAAAAGTGAATATAGTTTAAACAAGCTTTCTCTGTACGAGCTATGAATATAACTAAATCCATGCACGTGCTTGCAACTCCTTTCTTAGAACTATATATATAGTATTTCTAATGCGATATTAGTTTTCATATAGTATTAACCATCGAAATCTTATGTAGTTGTAGGTTAATCTCAGAAAGATGCATTACCGAAACGACGAAATAAAAAAATAATTAAAAGCTAGCTATCTTCTATCAGAAACTAAAGTTCACTACAAATTAAAATTCGTTGAAAAAAACAATCAAAAACTAAACGTTAAATCTGAGAACTAGGCCAATGGCAACCTTGTTTATCGGTAGTATTGTTATACAACAAGTTGCAGTGGTATTAGAAGTAATTGTATAATTATAGTATTTTGGCACTTGTGTATAAAGT
>NW_013670073.1:10662-12002 GCF_000517525.1 Limulus polyphemus | reverse complement strand
GAAAAGTTGACGACTCTACATGTTTCGACGTTATACGCGTCTCATGTAGAGTCGTCAACTTTTCGAAGGCCATAGATAGGCCTAAATAAAATGTTTTTATTGTGTACCAATTTAACGTTGAATATTATTTATGATTTTAATTGTATATTGTTATTTTTAATTGTTATTGTACTGTTTTGCAATAACACGTTACAAAGTGTAGTATTATAAGTAATTGTTCTTCATAAGTATTCCAAGATGGTTGTTTTTTGTTTGATATATTGTTTAAATTATGAAGTATAACAATGTTTATTTTTAACAATTTATCGAAAATTCAAAAATAGCGGTTTCAAGTAAACTCGTTAGAAACTTCAAAGTTAGTCAGCCTTATTGGACAAAATGAGAAAAAACTTGTAAAAATTAACAACGAATATTAAGCAAGACCTTGGTGTCAGAAGAATAACTCTTAATGAATGGTGACTGTCCACCGTTAAAGAAACTGTGAGCATTTTTGAGATTTTCGAAAAATGTTGTGAATAATTAGAAAGAATTGTGAGAGTGTGCATTGAAAGACCAGTTCTGAAAAATAAATTAAAAATACATCCACGAACTTGTCCTTAAACAAACTTTAGGGAAGTGTTGTAAGGTAAGATCGTGACCAGAAGATTAGTTATGATAGAGAAATTCAAGAAGTCTCCCAAAAGATGAAGGATAATTTAACGAATCCTGCTGAAGCTACTGATATTAGGGCAAGAAACTACTGATACATAGATTACCACAACAGGAAACGATGTTACAACGCTACAAGGTGGATCAACGGGGATCCAGATAAAGATCCTGAGTGACAGAAAGATTCACTTGAAGGATCGGCTTACGTAACATCCCGGCCATACTAGTTACTTGTCTCTGTATTCTCATCACAAGTTAGTTCTCACTCGGTGTTCACATCACCTCAGTTGGTTCACACTTGGTGTTCACACCACATCAGTTAGTTCTCACCTGGTGTTTCTACCACATCAGTTAGTTCTCACTCGGCATTCACACCACGTCAGTTGGTTCACACTTGGTGTTCCTACCACATCAGTTAGTTCACACTAGGTGTTCCTACCACATAAGTTAGTTCACATTTAGTGTTCAGACCACATCGGTTAGTTCACATTTAGTGTTCAGACCACATCAGTTAGTTCACACTAGGTGTTCCTACCACATAAGTTAGTTCACATTTAGTGTTCAGACCACATCAGTTAGTTCACACTAGGTGTTCCTACCACATAAGTTAGTTCACATTTAGTGTTCAGACCACATCAGTTAGTTCACACTAGGTGTTCCTACCACATAAGTTAGTTCACATTTAGTGTTCA
>NW_013670073.1:8512-9962 GCF_000517525.1 Limulus polyphemus | reverse complement strand
GAAATATCTGATATACTTTTGTAAATGAAATATCTGATATACTTACAACTGAAATTTCCAATGATAACTACAACAGTTATGAAACAATTCAAAGAAAACACTTTATTTCTCAAATAGACTTCCATTTCTAGTTATTCGATACAGTTTTAAAAAGGAACCTTTATGGAACACACAAAAACTCACTCCTTTATACACAAACTCACTAAAAAAGATTCAGTGAATGTCAGCATCGCGTTGAAAAAACATAAGTTAAGATTACGTTGGTTAATTTCTGAACGAGCCTGTTGTGAAAACAATTACCACGTTTTTTGGTTTTTGTTTACGAACAGAACAGTTTTTAAAAGAGAGTAAAATTTTTTTTCTTTTCTTTAATATCCTCAAAAATCCTGTAAATACATTCGTAAGTCAATATAATGTGAGAAGGATAACATACTAAAAGGTACTTTTCACTTTACTTCATTCATAAAGCTAAAAAAATCCTTTAATATGTTAAATCTTGATACATATTCTAAGAACCGATGAGTAAAAGTAAACAAGAAAATGCTATACAGTATATCAACCACGCTACATCTGCCAGATTCGGCGATGATGAGGCCTTTCGGCTAATAGTAGGGCTCACCAAGCCGGCGGGGATCCGACAGACATAGCAGTGGTCTAGGTGCTACGACTGTAACCATTGCTCCCTGGAATCATTCCCTAATCTAAGTAGGATGGGGACCAACCAACTATCCATGTTCACGCTCTAGGATATCAGGATATTTATTAGTTTATAATAAAGAAATAAAATAATAATTTTATTATAACTGAGAACAATACAGTAAAGTGAGTAAACGAATGCTTTAAAACTACATCAAATCATTGTGTATATTCCAGCTTATTCATTTACCATTTTTTTCAAAAATAAGTTTTTATTCTGTGTGCAACAGAAAACCAGTTTAGTTTTGTTTAAACAAACGCAACACATAAACACTTCAAATATTTTATTTCGTGCAAATCAATCTTGTCAGAAAAAAAAATGGTGCATAAGTTTGTTTGTCATTCTGAACAGATTTTCGTTACTGCAACTGACATATTAAACGACACATTGGAAACTATTGCACACATTTTTTGTCATCCAGAACAGATTTTCGTTACTGCAAATGACATATGAAAATATATATTGGAAACTATTGCACACATTGTTTGTCATCCAGAACAGATTTTCGTTACTGCAAATAACATAGGAAAATATTGCACTGATTGTTTGTCATCCAGAAAATATTTTCAATACTGCAACTGACATATGAGAATATACATTGGAAATTATTGCACAGATTGTTTGTCGCCCAGAAAATATTTTCAATACTGCAACTGACATATGAGAATATACATTGGAAATTATTGCACAGATTGTTTGTCGCCCAGAAAATATTTTCAATACTGCAACTGACATATGAGAATATACATTGGA
>NW_013670073.1:4150-7658 GCF_000517525.1 Limulus polyphemus | reverse complement strand
TCCTAGACTGAACAACAATATCGAGAAGAGTAGAGACGAGTGTCAACAATGTCTTCCCTACGCTGAACAATGTCTATTTAAGAAGGGTAGAGATGAGCGTCAATGAGCTAAAGTGTATGAATGTGTGTTTGGATTACATGAAAATGTCCTTAAGTCAGATCTAAAGTGTGTGCGTGTTTGGATTACATAAAAACGTGTATGTTTTGAAGTTTTCAATCTTCTTTGCTGCTTGGGGTAATTCAAGATCAGAAAGTCATTTCACAGGCAATAAAATAATCCATCCGGTCAATAATGAAATGTAACATTACCGGGTGAGATAGTTTTATAATCTGATTAACTGGGACTGAATATGGCTATCGTTACATAGATGTGTGTTACATAAGGCTTAATTTTCATTGCATCTGAACACTGATGATGATAAAAATCACAACCGGATATTCTAAAAAACAAAAACAACAAAAAAATATGCCGATCGAAAGCGACGCCGTTGGCGATAAGCTCGTAACTAGGAGAGTATGGGTAAATAACAAATAACTTTTTATAGTGTTACCATTAGGTTACAAGATGATATCGATATGTACTCATAACCGGAAATCTGCCCTTGAAAAGACATGTCGGATGTCTCAGGAGTGGAGTGTGTGTTCACCGACCTAAGTTTATAAAGTCACTGGGTGATGAGTCTAAGAGCGTGGATCCTCAAAAATGGAAGGCCCACCCGTGTTACGCGCGTGAAGTTGACCGCGACCCGTTACCGGAAGTCGCTTCTCACTCGTCTTTTTCCCACGTGCTCAACGTGAATGAATGTTGTTCCTGTTTGTCCGTCGTTCGTCTCTACTTAAAGGATGCACAGATAGAACTCTTAAAGTCTTGTAAGATAGATGACTCATACCGTAACTAACATGAACAAATATACAAACGAGATAAAGAAAATATTCATAAGTCTTTTTATCGCAGAAAAAAAAAAACTCTTCTGAAGAACTCCGAATCTTGGTAATGGATCCTTCACACAATCAAGACAAATCTCTGCAGCACTACAGTTCCAACCCATAACAACTGAAAATGATACAAAAAAACAAATGTATTTTTATATATCACAAACACTGTTTTATCTCGTGATTCTGCGCCTTTGAGTAGTAAGGCTTATTAAACTCTCCCACAACTCGGACGCCATCTACTGATGTTTTATCTCGTGATTCTGAGCCTTTGAGTAGTGAGGCTTATTAAACACTCCCACAACTCGGACGCCATCTACTGATGTTTTATCTCGTGATTCTGAGCCTTTGAGTAGCAAGGCTTATTAAACACTCCCACAACTCGGACGCCATCTACTGACCTTCGTAAAGTTAGGTAGACTTTTGCTATGTTTTGAAGACTTTACTCCTTTTGGACTTCGGTGTTAATTTCTTTTTCCAGAATGATTGATGATATAACGCAGACGAAAGAACTTATTCTTATACATTAACATATAAACTTAGACCTGTTTTCAAGGAATTCAGTATTCAAGAAGTTTTAGCCATTTAAATGAAGTTACTTTTAGTAATCCAGAACATTTACAGTTTGGAAATATTTATCTAGATCAGAAAAATGCTAGGAAATTATTACTCTTTCCTTGAATCAAAAGAATACCACCCACTGAAGAGGGCTACATAGAGTAATGCCACCCACTGTAAATGGCTAGTTCAGGGGTCGACAATCTGCAGCTATTTAACCCTCTCACTGTCCAATTATAGAAATAGGGGTCAGGTGCAATGCGGCTCTTAGTATCTTGCGAACAAAAATGGTGTTCTTGTTTTTTGGGTTGACGACTCCTGGGCTAGTCCGTATCTTACAATAACAGAACACCACCTCCTGAAGGGGTTAAAACTTATTAGATCAGGGTAATATCGACCACTGTGGTAGATTAATCTGTTTATTTTAGATAAAAGTAACACAGTCAACTACCGTGGACATTACTACAGTTGTAATACCCTTGGAAGTAACGTCTTTCAATTGAAACCATAAATCAACCTATAACATAGATTGTAATCGTATGTGGCCATTTGCTTACATAATATGATAACCTGACAGTGGTCCGATTAATTCAACATTTTGTCTTCATCTATTAGATGGTACTTTCTTGTTTCAATTTCACAAAGAATCTGGGGGGGGGGGAGACAAGCAATTATATTAAACTTTAAAAACACTTCTGTGGAGTTGGACTTTACTGTTAATATTTTGCTCGATGACTGATGACATACAAACACTGGCTCTCTTGGATATAATTGAATTATGAGCTAACAACCAACTTTCCAAGGAAATCACGTCAGGTCAAAACTAATAAACATTCTGTAAAGAAATTAACGGTCTCATATGTCTACACACCTATTGGCCAGCAGCAAGCGTGACGTCATAAAAATGTCAAGTCATAATGGGTAAAGCTTTTAGTGAGTTTGAACCGTTAAAGGCACGCCTCCAGTTTCTGGAAAATTCTTAACATAATTAGTTGAGTGTATTCTCAATCCGTCCAGTGGAAACAAACGTTGCATCTGAAATGACAGTATGACAGTATAACTCTCCGTGTAAACTTAATAATTCTGACTTGTGTTCACAGAACTTATCAAAATGCTCTTCTTATGGTGGTGCGTGATCCATTAGATATGTCCAAAGGACGCCTATAGTCCTTGTCCACCCAGTTCGGCTAAATAATAACAGCCTAGTTTATGGTTTCGGTTTTCTTTCATCTGTGGAAGAAGAAAAAAAAGAGGTTTCATTTGTAATACGCCTGTATTTCTGTAACATAAAACAAACATAAGATAACTAACAAAATGTCTGCAAATAAAATCAGTTAATCTTTTAGATAGCAGGTAGTAGATATCAGATGACATAGCAGGTAGTAGATATCAGATGACATAGTCCACTACCTGCTATGTCATCTGATATCCACTACCTATCTGATATCCACTACCTGCTATGTCATCTGATATCCACTACCTGCTATGTCATCTGATATCCACTACCTGCTATGTCATCTGATATCCACTACCTGGTATGTCATCTGGTGGACATAGCAGGTAGCGGCTATCAGACGACATAGCAGGTAGCGGACTATCAGACGACATAGTAGGTAGCGGATATCAGATGACATAACAGGTAGTGGATACCAGATGACATAGCAGGTAGTGGATATCAGATGACATAGCAGGTGGTCGATATCAGATGACATAGCAGGAAGTGGACATCAGATGTGTTTGCTTATCCGTGGTGTTGCATGGACCCCAACATTTTTGTTATACGCTTTTTCTTTATCGTTAGTTTCGTATTTTTTAACGTAGATAAAGTTTTTACTGAGTATGAATATTACCCATTTACTTACATAAAAGGCTAAGTTATTACAAACAGGAGATCGTCATTTTCTTTCCATTTACTTACATAAAAGGCTAAGTTATTACAAACAGGAGCTCGTCATTTTCTTTCCATTTACTTACATAAAAGGCTAAGTTATTACAAACAGGAGCTCGTCATTTTCTTT
>NW_013670073.1:0-3435 GCF_000517525.1 Limulus polyphemus | reverse complement strand
TCTGGTTCTGTAGTTACTTGTTATAGAATAACTTAACGTGATGCACCAGTTTCTGGTTCTGTAGTTACTTGTTATAGAATAACTTAACGTGATGCACCAGTGTCTGGTTCTGTAGTTACTTGTTATAGAATAACTTAACGTGATGCACCAGTGTCTGGTTCTGTAGTTACTTGTTATAGAATAACTTAACGTGATGCATCAGTCTCTGGTTCTTCAGTTACTTGTTACAGAATAACTTAAGGTGATGTACCAGCTCTGGTTCTGTAGTTACTTGTTATAGAATAACTTAACGTGATGCACCAGTCTCTAATTAAATTATATATCATTGATTCAAATATACGTGTGGCCTAAACTGGGTGAAAAGTCGTTCAAATTCAAATTGTACCCATGGTCATCGCTTCATCAAGCACCCTATCCTTATGTCCCAGTTGGTTAAGCAACAGATTGTATTTGCCCAAATAATTATTTTCGGTTCATCAGTTCCAGGATGAACTACAGAACCAGAGACTGTTGCATCACGTTAAGTTATTCTATAACACGTAACTACAGAACCAGAAACAGCTGCATCACGTTAAGTTATTCTGTAGCAAGTAACTACAGAACCAGAGGGTAAATTACACATTTTATAGCTTGTAGCATGCGAAAAGGTAGGCATTTGAATTCAAAACAAGGATCTTTGAGGGGGACACAGCCCCCCAGATCCGTGGAGGAGAAAGTATACAAAATATTTAGGCTATTCTTCTAATATAAGCCAGATCACATTTTATAGCTTGTAGCATGCGAAAAGGTAGGCATTTGAATTCAAAACAAGGATCTTTGAGGGGGACACAGCCCCCCAGATCCGTGGAGGAGAAAGTATACAAAATATTTAGGCTATTCTTCTAATATAAGCCAGATCTGGTGATTGGGGCGCTCGACTCGCATTTTGCAGGTCGCGGGTTCGAATTTTTGTCACCAAACATGCCCCCTCTTTCACCTGTGGGGCATTATAATGTAACAGTAAATCTCAATATTCGTTGCTAAAAGAGTAGTCCAAGAGTTGGAGGTGGTGTTGCCTAGCTGTCTTCCCCTGCTAAATTAAGGAGGGCTAGCTCAGATAACTCTCGTGTGGCTTTGCGCGAAGTTCAAACCAAACCAATCTAATATAAGTCATACTGCTACTGATCACGTGAGAGTGTAGCATTTTGAAACCTGCAATTCATCCGTCGGTGGCAAGAGTAAGTCAACTTTTTAAGTTGTACACTTGAGACGAAAATACGTTCAACAGAAAATGAGTCAACTAAGAGCACAGTATAACTTAGTCACTGGTGACGAGATTATACGAACCGTTCATCTGTTAACTATTAAATATAAAGTATGTATTAGAAATAAGTACTATGATAGATAAACTATATCCGTTAGCAACAGATTTTTAGGATGAGGTAAGATGGCAACAAACGAGAGTACATGGTAATATTACCTCTTTCTGATTATATGTATTCTTGGCTCACTTTTCACAAAGAACTCACATGAATTCGTGAAGTTCCGCCACGAGATGAGAACCAGATGATAAATTATGGATGGATAGTTCCAATCTTATGGTCAGGTTAACTCCGTAAATATTACAAGAACATCCGATCTTATTTAAGTTAATAAAAATAAATCAACTTATAAAAACAGTTGAGAAATTCGTCTCTTGCTCCATTATGGACTTTATACATCCTGTGTCGTTGGACTATTGAGGATGTTGGTTGGAATATCTCAACAGGGACTGTTACGTATGTCAGCTTGTAAGATTTTCCAGATGTATCAGAAGAGGGCAAGAGCAGAAGATTTGAACTTCGTAAAACATCTATAGAAATACTTTCATAATATTAAACACTACCTATAAACATTTCCCAAATTTATAGTCAAAATTTACTAGTCCTAACTCTGTGGTATTTTGAGGGTATACTCGTGTACTATTTTAGAGTTACCAAGGTCTTGACTTAATTTTGTGTTAGGTTTTTGATAGTGAGTTACTAGTTCTAACTTTGTTGTGTTTTGAGTTTATGTTCGCGTACTGTTTTAGAGTTACTAAGGTCTTGACTTGATTTTGTGTTAGGTTTTTGATAGTGAGTTATTATTCTTGACTTTGTTTTGAGTTTATACTTGTATACTGTTTTAGAGTTACTAAGGTCTTGACTTGTTTCTGTATAATATTAACACAATACAAATACATCTTTATGATATTAACACAATACAAATACATCTGTATAATATTAACACAATACAAATACATCTGTATAATATTAACACAATACAAATACATCTTAAATGTTCAACATAAAACGTACCTTTAAAGAGTTTTAAGACACTAATTAACATTCATTTGGAGCGTTTGAACAAGTAATTTTAACATTACAGGACGCGTGAAAGTTATAATATGAATCGTATTAAACTAGTATTAATTACCAAAACCCATCATTTCATCGTCAGGATAGTTTCAAGTTTTTTCACCCCTCCTTATCTCGGTCTGGTCCGCCGGAAGTAGTGTTACCCAACAAAGATGAAAAAATCCGTGCTGTGTAAGCTCAATTCACATTTTTTATTCTTTCATCACGCCACCTAGTGTAAAGAATAGTACCAAGCGAAGAATGATCAATTTTAGATATTTCGAAGTAGTAATGTGACTTGAATTGAAACAGTATACAAGCATAAGTTCAAAACACAACCAAGTCAAGACTAATACCTCACTATCCAAAACCCAACACAAAATCAAGTCAAGACCTTAGTAACACTAAAACAGTACACAAGTATAAACTCAAAACACAATAAAGTCAAGAATAATAACTCACTATCAAAACCCAAACACAAAATCAAGTCAAGACCTTAGTAACTCTAAAACAGTACACAAGTATAAACTCAAAACACAAGTCAAGAATAATAACTCACTATCAAAACCTAACACAAAATCAAGTCAAGACCTTAGTAACACTAAAACAGTACACAAGCATAAAGTCAAAACACATTAACACAATACAAATACATATTATACATATGTATTTGTATTGTGTTAATATTATACATATGTATTTGTATTGTGTTAATATTATACATATGTATTTGTATTGTGTTAATATTATACATATGTATTTGTATTGTGTTAATATTTTACAGATGTATTTGTATTATGTTAATATTATACAGATGTATTTTATTGTGTTAATATCATAAAGATGTATTTGTATTGTGTTAATATTATACAGATGTATTTGTATTGTGTTAATATTTTACAGATGTATTTTTATTGTGTTAATATTATACAGATGTATTTGTATTGTGTTAATATCATAAAGATGTATTTGTATTGTGTTAATATTATACAGATGTATTTGTATTGTGTTAATATCATAAAGATGTATTTGTATTGTGTTAATATTATACAGATGTATTTGTATTGTGTTAATATCATAA
>NW_013670072.1:88980-93532 GCF_000517525.1 Limulus polyphemus | reverse complement strand
GAAAACGTGGCGTGACACTACTTTTAATAAAATCCCACGTATTACACAAAAATACTTTACCTTTAAAACATCGTTTAAATGTACCAGGTAGCTAAACAAATAAAACTTTTTAAGAAACATAGTTTAAATTTGCTAGCTAAACACCTAAGCCTTTTAAAAGAAAATATAGCTTAAATGTGCTAGCGAAATAATTATGTCTCTTTAAGAAACAGTTTAAATTTGCAAGACAGCTCAATAATTAAGCGTTTTTAAGGAACATCGTATAAATGTTCTAGCTAAATAACTAAGCCTTTTTAAGAAACATAGTTTAAAAGTACTAGGTAGCTAAATAACTAAGCCTTTTTAAGAAACATCGTTTAAGTGTGCTAGCTAAATAACAAAGCCTTTATAAGAAATATAGCTTAAATGTGCTATGTAACTAAATAACTAAGTTATTTCAAGAAGCTTCGTTTGAATGTGCTAGATAAACATTTTTAAAAAATTGCGTTTTTTGTTATTATTATTATAAAGTTAAATAGTATATAGGGCACTCCTCTTTAATGACGACGCATACATATTCTTACGTTACGTAAAAGCAAAACTGACAGTGTCGTTTATTAACACCAGAAGCAAACAAGGAAAACTACATTAACACACACATTGTGTATTCTAGACATCGACCATGTAACACACAATGTTAAAAGGAAATATTCTGGCATACATTTCATCTTCACCAGACAATAAGCAATATATTTTTATCGCACAAATCTAAAGAATAAGAACTTATAAAGTCTACTACTCCTCTCTCCATCCAGTCATACGACTATCTATGATCTGTCTTTCTTATTCATTTATTTAAATATTTCTTAACAAATTCCTGTATTTCTGTACGTACAACGTTAGAGATCATCGTTGCATACATATATTATTATTTTAGGTTAAAAACTTGGTTTTAATTTATATTTCTAACACTCTTCATTACAGACAAAAAGAAATACGTTAATCCTAGAAAGTTAGATTTTATTTCTTTCTGGGTTGTATGGTCAGTAAACAAACGTTAGAATCCTGAAGAAATATTGCCATTTTGTTAGAGGATTAAGAACAGTTTTACCATCCAGAAGAGGTCTATAAATATCTATAGCTATTCAGCAGGCGACGAAAACAATTCCCTTAGTTCATGTCTCAAAGTTATTTCGGTAACGTCGGTGTAAAATATGAATTGTAAACATATATGAAGGTTAAGTACAAATTGCATAGTTATCCAAAACTTAATAGACATATTTTTATCCTAGTCGTACGTTTCGTGCATTATGACTTTGATAATAAAATGAAGGAATGTGTTCTATATATATGTGTTCTACCACACCTATGTCATTTGATACTGTGGTTAGAAACATAGTAAATACAATTACACTTTCTTCTACCACACCTATGTCATTTGATACTGTGGTTAGAAACATAGTAAATACAATTACACTTTCTTCTACCACACCTATGTCATTTGATACTGTGGCTACAAACATAGTAAATAAGTTAACCCGGTGAAACGTTGTAATTATATTACACTCTGCATGTCCGTCAATAAATAAGTTTTAAGTTAGACAAAAAAACTTTATTCTACTACGCCTATGTTACTCACTGTAGTGATATCACAAAAAATATTGAAAACACATGTTGCAAAAGTCTCCACCCCCTCATCTTTTACCATCGTTGATTTAACTTTACGTCACTACCCTGCTGAATTAAATACAAGTGGCTCTATACAACATATCAGATACCAAAGTATATTATATAGCCATGTGAAATATACTGTGGTTCATATAGAGCCATCAGTTTTTATTTAAGCAGAGTATTTGGAAAATTAAAATTTGGTTTACTGTTACATTTTGAGAATGATGAGAAAAGAACTCCCTACAAACACAAAGAATAAGATTGTTCAGAAACACAATTCTGGAGAAGGCTATAAATCAATTTCAAAGGTTCTCAATTTGCCATCAAGTACTGTAACATCGGTTGTGAAGAAATGGAAAGTGTGTCACACTACCTCAACCTTGCCAAGATCAGGTCGCCCTAAGAAAGTCTGCGCTCGAACAAGCAGAAACATCGTCAGAGAAGCGACGGTCAAGCCAACAGTGACACTGAAGGACCTGCAAACTTCAATAACATCAGCTGGAGTTACTGTACACACCTCGACAATATCATGTACCTTACACAAAAAAGGCTTGTATAGTAGGGTGGCAAGAAAGAAACCACTACTGACGAAGATGCATTTTATATCGCAAATGGACTATGTCAGTAAACATTTCAATAACCCTACAACAATGTGGCAGAAGGTTCTGAGGTCAAATGAGACCAAAATAGAACTTTTGGGGTTAAATAACAAACGTTATGTATGGCGGTATGAATGTATGTTTTTCTGCAGCTGGTGGAGAACTTGTACGCATTTCAAGGGATCATGGACAGTGCAAAGTATACACAGATGTTGGAGCTAAACCTGAAGAAGTCAGTCAAAGGTTTACATTCAACAGGACAATTACCCCAAACACAGATCAAAGGCAACCCATGAATGGCTTCGGAGAAACAAAATTGACTGGCCAAGCCAAAGCCCAGACCCAAATCCACTCGAAAATCTGTGGAAAGACTTGAAAATTGCTGTGCATCGTAGAAATCCTTCCAACTTAAAAGAACTGGAGGATATCTGCAAGCATGAGTGGGCAAAAATATCTTCAGTGCAAAGATTCTGGATGGTTATCCAAAATGAATTTCAGCTGTCATTGCTGCTAAAGGAGCTTAAACCAAACATTAACTTCATAATCATGTCAGGAGTGAAGACTTTTTCAACATGTGTTTTCAAGATTATATCACTAAAGTGAGTAACAATGCACCTTTTGTTCTTTGTATTCATTAGAAACTGGTCTTAGTTTTATATAATAAATATTTTTGGCCATTTGAGTTATGTCTTTCACAAGGAAATACCTAAAATTGATTACCAGCACAGGGGTTGAAGACTTTTGCAAGGCACTATATAATGATGACGTTAAGCCTATCTTATAATTATTTTGTGTTGTGTGTTTGTGAAGTTGCCATGTTGAAAGGAAATCTCCTTTCCTTTCCAAAATTAATTCCAGTTTTTCTGTCACCCTCCAATCAGCTTGCAAAACTACATACAGCAAAACTAAGTCATAGTTTCTAGAATAACCAACAAGTAAGATGTAAATCTCCTTCCCTCATCCCTTCCTTTTAACAATAGAACTAAGTACACTTGTACCTAGACATTCAGTACGACACTGGACATCTGTTTCTGTGTGTTTGTGGCTGAGGATGTTTGAATAGGGGTCCACAACATGAGGTTGACAAATGTGAATACATGAAAAGAAATAGAAGAGCGTAGTGGCAGCTTTTGTCCATGTGAATTGAACAAAGATAGTTAATTTATTTGCGTAAACGTGTTCATTTTATATAAAAGGTTATTTTCTAACGTTTGCCAAAATGGCCAAGCTGATCGCTAGAAGTAAACCAACCTTAGAGCGATGAGCTAAGCCTACAAAAATTATGTCAAAAATCAGGCAAATTTGAATATCTTTCTTCTGCTGCTGCTTGATCTTAAACCACCAACAGTTTTGCGTAACTTAAGCATGATCAAGATATAAAACCCTAAACAGTTTACTTAGAATTTACGTTATGAAAGCGAAAGACGAGAAGATCAAACTTAGCTTTCTTTCTTACTTGTTGGGTTTACGACCAAACAACTCGCTAGAGAAAGCATATAGAAATTTTCCCGAAAGAATACCGAAAGCCGCCAGGAGGGGGTCACCTGTTTTAACTATTCGCACAACTATACAGTAGTATGTTGTCTGTCAGTCAATAGACACTAAAATGACGTCACATATGGGACGCTTAATGTTGCAATGTGTACTGTCGTGACGTCAGTAAAACGGTCGCATGCCATAATTCACGAGAAGAATTATGTACATTATACATTACGATATATGAACTTTAAAAGTAAGAAATATAAAACACTTTTACTCTTAATTTTGATTTTATTTACTCTTGAAACAGAACATTTTCGGGTACCCTGCGCAAGAACATCTAATTTTAGGAATTGTAGAAAATGTTTCAACATGGACTCTTGCAATTTTAAACGCCCTTTTAGAGATACTAACCAATGCATAGGTAAGGTGTTAGGTACTACAGAATGAGGGGGGGGGGCATCGAAAAAAATCTTTAATTATCCAATCACTTCATTCACAATCTAGCCACTCAAAAACTTTTATTTACCAAACATTTTTTTTATATATATTTCAATTCTTACTGTTTATAATAACCGGCAATAATTTCATACATACTGAAAATATTTTACTGAACCTTAGTAGTTCTTTAACGCCAAAATCTACATCTCTCAATATATGCTACTAATATACACCTGGAAAAAAGTTAAGCACCCCCAAATATTTTTCAGGATTGCTTATTGAAAATAAGGTTTAATTTTCATGATGTTGAGCAATGTTCATAATTTCAAACATAATTAAAAGGATGTGAGTGTTCAGGTGTGACATTTAAATCAGGCACGTTT
>NW_013670072.1:84615-88046 GCF_000517525.1 Limulus polyphemus | reverse complement strand
ATTGGGCACAAGAAAACAAGATTATCACCGTAAAATAACGTTTTTTAGCTTTCACTGACAATACTTATTAAAGATAATTTTAAGCGTGAAAACTGTCCATATTTTGATGTCATGATATGTAAATTAAAAATTGTTATTTTACGGTGATAATCTTGTTTTCTTGTGCCCAATAATGCATAATTTAATTTGATAAACACGTTTAGATTGAATGGTAATTTATAATCAGTCACAAGAACGTCGAATCTGAATCACTTGAAAAAACACGGGGGTGCTTAACTTTATACCAGGTGTATATATGTTTAGATCGAACTTTATTGTACTGTTACCCGATAACGTCATTTTAATTAACATTTAATTCTATATTAATTGTATACGTCATTGCATGGTTTAAATATAACTCTATAAATGTAAATTTATTTATGCAGGTGTGGTATAATATGTAGTTTATATATTAACTTTATAATGTCCATAAGCCTAACATCTTTTGTAGCCACGTGAATATTTGTGATGGATTTAATTAATTTCGGTAGAAAATTAACATTTTAACACTACAAAAAAAAACATTTACGTGTTAAGTCGCATATGGAATAATTTTAATTAAAATCTTTCAATAATTACATCGTTCTTCCTTTGTAAGTAAAATATTTTTTTTAATATAATAAGAAAAACACTTTTTTTGGTGGGCCATTCTTTTAAGTAGACCTCATATTAGCGCCATCTTAACTTTATTATTATTAGAGTTTTTAGTGCGATTCAGAAGCTTAAACTTGTATAAAATTCAACAACTTAAAGTTGATTCTGTAAGAATGCAAGTACAGAAAATCTATGGTGTGCTATACGAGAGCTATTTAACCGAGAAGAACAAGAGAAGGTTCTAGAACATCTGAGATAATTGTGCTTTAAGGCAATGACTTTTTTATTAAGCTGCTTCCAATGAACTTATTTCCGTCACACCAAACATGCTCACCCTTTCAGCCGTGAGGACGTTATAACGTGACGTCAATCCCATTATTCGTTGGTATAAGAGTAGCCCAAAAGTTGGCGGTGGGTGGTAATAACTAGCTGCCTTCCCTCTAGTCTTACACTGCTAAATTAAGGACGGCTAGCGCAGATAGCCCTCGTGTAGCTTTGCGCGACATTCAAAACAAACAAACAATCCAATGGACTTAAGTTACTTAACAATCTTCTATTTATAAGGTAATAAAAGCGCTTCTGCGTAACGTGAACTCGCGCATTTATGAAAGTTCAGTAAAGTATATAGTTCTCAAGACGATAAGTTGTACAAAGTTATTTATCTAGATAAATTCTTACTTGCAAGCAAATACCAGGAAAGGAAATCAAATTCACGATCGTAGCAGTTGCACTGGAATCATTCGTTTTCGTCTTGGTAATAAACGGAATCCTATAATGGGTAAACATTCTTCTTGTTTGTTATCCGAAGAGTAAATGTATTTCTCTAGAAAGTGCTTAAACACTTAACTCGCAATCTGCGGGTGGCGGGAGCAAAAACCGTCTCTGAACATGCTCGCCCTTTCAGCTATGGGGGCGTTATAATGTAAGAGTGAATCTAATTATTCATTGATGAAGAATAGCCCAAGAGTTAGTTAGTGGTGGGTGCTGTTTTCCTTCTCGCCTATTCCTTCGGCAAAACAAACCAAACTTCGAAATACTTTATCTACATAACACTTGAAGATGTTATTGTGCCCTTATCAGCAATTTAACACACACAAATATACATGAAAATAGTCAAAGTGTGTCGTCCACAACAAAAGTGTTCAGGCGAACATTTAGTATTATACAACACACGAAAAATGAAAGAAAAAAAACACGTTCTCAAAAGCGAAATTTAACAACATTTTGAAAAAAAACTTTTCATAACTCAAAAGATGAGAATTTTTATCAGAAATAAAGTTCAAGTCTAAACAAAAAACATTAAAATAATGATCCACCATCGCGCCAACAACATCAAAAACACAAAACAAGATAATTACAATTTATAACAATTGTCAGGAATGTAAAAAAGGTTAAATTTTTAAAGGAAAATTCAGGCAACAAAAGCCTCCAAAACGTAGGGGATAACCCGCTTTTCAGACATAATTTAAAAACGAAAAATTCCTCCACAGTCGTTTGTAAGCATTTTTTATTTCTTTTTTAAGCACAAAGCTATAAAATGGGATATTTTTTTTCTGCCCACCTCTAGCAACAAAACCCGATTTTTAGCGAAATAAGCCCTCAGACTTACTGTTAAGCCACCGAAATGCTTGAAGTATGGTAATTAGTCGTAAATATCCAATAATGTTATATAAATAAAATTATGTAAAACTTAGAATAATAGCATAAATATATGTTAATAAAAAAACACATTCTTAATTTCTTCAGTTGTTAAACACCCAATCTTAACCCATAAACTACTATTACAATAAAACATTTGACGAATGTTTCTATAGCTTGAAAAGCAAGAATAATGTCTTTTGTCTGAACAAATACTTCTCAAGCTTGAAAAGCACAAACGACGCCTTTCCTCTTAAAGAATGTTTCTCATAATTGGAAAGTTTGTTTGTAGTTAAGCACAAAGCTACACAATGGGCTATCTGTGCTCTGCCCATCACGGGTTTAAAACCCGATTTTCAGCGTTGTAACTCCGCAGACATACCGCTGTGCCACTGGGGGGCGATATTTGGAAAGCATGGATGAGGCACTTCTTCTTAACAAATTCTTTTCATGTTTGGAAAACTTTTACATTTAATTAACTCGCGCTTTCCACCATGCTTTTTCACGCTAGTCTTCGCATGCGCAGAATCCTATATAACAGCTCCATTGACCAAAGGTATGAGCCAGCAAGGTGGGAATAAATCGGTTAATACTTATTAATATCCATATCCCGTTGCTCTGTCGACGTTCGAGGGATTTTCGAATTCGTTTGAAAAAACCCCTATTCTGAATAAATATTCACATCACGCATTATAATTTTGGCGGGAAATTATAATGTATCACGCAGTTAAAGTATAAACTTCTAAGCAATTTCATCCACAAAAACATTTTCTGTTTGGCATTTTGGATAGCAAGAATATGAGAAAGGAATATATAACAATTTATTTCTATACTTAGTCTGGTTATCCTTCGCCATTACGTATACTTAGTCTGGTTATCCTTCACCATTACGTATACTTAGTCTGGTTATCCTTCGCCATTACGTATACTTAGTCTGGTTATCCTTCACTATTACGTATACTTAGTCTGGTTATCCTTCGCCATTACGTATACTTAGTCTGGTTATCCTTCGTCATTACGTATACTTAGTCTGGTTATCCTTCGCCATTACGTATACTTAGTCTGGTTATCCTTCGCCATTACGTATACTTAGTCTGGTTATCCTTCGTCATTACGTATACTTAGTCTGGTTATCCTTCGTCATTACGTCTACGTATTTT
>NW_013670072.1:81569-83932 GCF_000517525.1 Limulus polyphemus | reverse complement strand
AATGTTTCGACAGAACATTGGTCTGTTTTCTTCAGAAGAAAACAGACCAATGTTCTGTCGAAACATTTAGTATGTTCCATCACCAATAAAACTTTTCCTTATGCTTGTTAATCGTTGTTTACCTACCTATTGTTAAATCTTCAAATCATCGAGAATTTCAAACATTTTCGTAGTCTGAAATGAGTTAAAGCCAAGTAAACCTTCATATCATCTAGCGTTTCAAACATTTTCGTAGTCTGAAATGAGTTAAAGCCAAGTAAACCTTCATATCATCTAGCGTTTCAAACATTTTCGTAGTCTGAAATGAGTTAAAGCCAAGTAAACCTTCATATCATCTTAATGTTTCAAACGTTTTCGTAATACAAAATGGTTTATATTGAAATTCAATACACCCTTCTTTGTGGAAGAAGAAAAAATAATAACTTTAAAATATAGTATACGCTATTTTAGATAAGATAAGAAAAACTTTAATTTTTGTTCCCGGTTTCATTTTTATAAGGTTTTTACCTGTTTCTACGGGAGGACTAAATTGCAAGTGTTCCAACTATCTAAAAAATTCCTGTAACCTACTCAAAAAAATGATAACAAATTTTAAAACACGAAATTACTTTTTACACTGTTGTGTTGGATTCTACAAAGCCTAACATGTCAAGGGTTGTATTTTTTAAATTATTTGTATATTCATTTTCAGCAACATACAAAGTAAGCAAAATTCATAATTTCGACAATGAATTAGTTGTCCATACGTGCCAACCACTAGATAAATATTTCCGAGGGCAGCTGGAAGAAGGTTTCTGTATCTAGTATAGATTGATGAATGCCTAAAAAGGTAGAATCTCTCTCAAAGGCTAAATTTATTTTTGCTACTAAATCCATGATATACAGGATATTCCAAAAGTAATAATTTATACAGAAGAAGTGTATTTCCTAACAGCACTTCTTATCTGTGTAAAATGCTATAAACACAAATGGAAATGAAAATGTAAAAGGTCAGCTCAAAGAGATTGTGGGAATTGCCGCTGCCGCCATTTCTGTACAGACGGAAAGAAAAGAAAACACATTACATTAATTGATTCAGAATCTTATTACTTTTCTATGTGGTCGGGTATGGACTAGTGGGTAGCGTTTCTGAACTGTGAATCCTAGAAATCGTGGTTCGCTTTTCGCTTATACAGGTGGAAGGAAGGGAGACGCGTTCCGTTTATACAGGTGGAAGGGAGAGGGACGCGTTCCACACTTTGGGGTTGTGAATGCGCTATGAAATAGACAGTCAAATCCAAATATGGGTCAGATAAGAATAGTCCAAGAACCGGCAATGGATGCTGTTGACTTCCTTCAAGACTTATTAGTTCAAAGTTATGGACAATAGTCCTTTCCGTAGCTTTGCGCGAAAAGTCTCAAAGAAAGAAACAAAATGCTTTTTGAGACGTCTTGAAGAATATTTCAAAATAAGTCTAAGATTATCGTCTAAATATAAACTGCAAAAAAAGCTATCATACTTTACTGCATTAAGGGAAACTACAACGAACAATGTAACAATCAATGTTTCTATAACGCTTGGCTAAAGGTTTTCATTCATTTAGAATTGAAATTTTCAACTCGAACGGCATCTTATGATCAAGTGAGATAAACGGCTAAGTCACAGACCGCTAGTACTCACGTATAGCCGTCAATTATTTTGAACTATCGATCAGGCTCTGTCTGGCTCTTTGGAACGAATAACGACACTGATAGCCACTTTTATAGAATGCCTATAGCTGAACGTACTTGTATTCAATGGAATTACGACATTTCGATCCACAGAATGACACGTTAACCAATGTTCCATCTCGACATTCATTCATTTATTTACTCGACTGAGTCTTCCTTTTAGTTTATTTAAAGTATATTAAGAACATGATAGAGGAAAGAAAGGACTCCAGCTGAAGTTATTTCTACTCAACGATTTTCAATTTTTATCAATAGTTCGTTTTCGAAAAGTACAAGGAAATGATTAAAAACGTTGTAAATAAAAACAAGTTATATAGTAAATTGTCGGCCCAACGCTCTTCGTAAAATAGAAGGAAGATTATGACCGTCTAGAGTTCTTATAGCGCTGTTGAATTTTCAATAAAATATTCTTCATAAAATAAAAAGCCTCCGAAACAAATTCTTTAAAATAGCGTCACTATTGCGAAAAAATAGAGAACGCCGCGGATGTGACTGCTTCTATTTACTACCAACCTTATTTTGATTAACTAAAGCCTATAATTCGATGACGAGGAACCCACTTTGAGACTAATAATAGCTGGAGACGGCTTGAATGGGTAATGAAGAAAAACTTTAATATAAGTTTAACATAACAGCAAATGTACCTGATGATG
>NW_013670072.1:65556-81336 GCF_000517525.1 Limulus polyphemus | reverse complement strand
GTACATTTGCTGTTATGTTAAACTTATATTAAAGTTTTTCTTCATTACCCATTCAAGCCCTCTCCAAGCATTATAAAGCCTATAAGTTCTTTAATGTCTGATAAGAAGTTTCTGTAGTCTCTTGTCTAATTTAAAGGTAACTGATGCAGTAGTTTCATATAGACATGTAAACGGTCGGATAGGTTTTATGGGTGGGATTGTATTTCTGTTTCAATTACTTCTGGTGATTGCACGCTTCTTTATTTCTTCCTTTGAGGAAAAATATCCTTGGTCAAAAATTTGTTTTTCTAGTTATAAATGATAGGCTCTTCAGAAAACGAGGTTTCGTTCGATCTTATCTCGATTACTATAACTCCTTGCTAGGGCAAGGCAGGACTGGAAGATCTGGGTTTTCATTTTTTTTTATTAATGTTACAATGCCACAATTATGTCCTTTATATTACCCAACGTACAGCTTTGCTTTTGGTTTTCTACGTCTGATTGAATGGAAAAACTTAGTTCTACACAGTTCTCGTGCTTCGGGTTTTCAGAACCCGTAAGAGATTCGCAGGAAGACGAAGCTCTTTCACTAGTGTGTAAGTGGTTGACAGGAAGCCGAAGATCTTTTCACTGGTGTGTAGGAGGTTGGCAGAAAGATGAATATTTATTCAGTCGCATGTAGGAAGACAAAGATCCATTCATTGGTGTGTAGGAGGTTCACAGGAAGACGAAGACATATTCTCCAGTATGTAGGGAATCCATAGAAAGACTATCTGTTAACTCTAGTGTAAGAGGTTCACAGTAAGACGAAGATTTACAAGAGTACGTTGTTTATGTGCCCATTTTATGTTCTAATAACCTGAACCTGTGTATGAAATTAAATGTGCAGGTCGTAAAAGCTCATATACTGGAGAAACAAACAGCCAGCTTGTTATATATTGGAGAAACAAATAGCCAGCTTGTTATATACTGGAGAAACAAACAGCCAGCTTGTTATATATTGGAGAAACAAACAGCCAGCTTGTTATATACTGGAGAAACAAACAGCCAGCTTGTTATATATTGGAGAAACAAACAGCCAGCTTGTTATATACTGGAGAAACAAACAGCCAGCTTGTTATATATTGGAGAAACAAACAACCAACTTGTCATATACTGGAGAAACAAACAACCAACTTGTCATATACTGGAGAAACAAACAACCAGCTTGTCATATACTGGAGAAACAAACAACCAACTTGTCATATACTGGAGAAACAAACAACCAGCTTGTCATATACTGGAGAAACAAACAACCAGCTTGTCATATACTGGAGAAACAAACAGCCAGCTTGTCATATACTGGAAAAACAAACAACCAGCTTGTCATATACTGGAAAAACAAACAACCAGCTTTTCACTCATGTGCAAGAAAATGTAACACTTCCTTCCCATGTCTATAAACACGTGTCCAAACACAACCATGTTTTGTATTTCTTCAAAGTTAAATTCTAAGCAAAAGACCTACAATAAAATGAGCTCTGGTAATAGAAAACAAAACTCTAATTGAAAAAAAATATATAATATCATTCTATTATCTCTGTTTTTAATTTTCTCCTCTGGACTACACTTAGTTTTACTTATACATGATTTCTAGATTCTGTGTACTTGACTTGTAATGAGTATTCTTAATTTCGTTATATATTACGAAAACTCTTATTTTCTCATTTAAGTTTAATAATGGCTTAAAATATATCATTATACTTTGTTTAAATATTTTCTTTGTTATATTTGTCTGACAGATGCTCACGTGCCATTTCTCGGTTGATTTCATCTAAATCGCCTGACGATGTCAAGTTAACTTGGTGAAACGTCGTTAAATAAAAAAATATTTGATTTACGAGTCCGTAGAAATAGCTTTAAAATCATGTACAACGTAGCTCTTTCTTTCTGATCTGTAGTTCAAAATTAGATATGGCAGCAATTTCTCCCGAAGAAAAATAGTCAACTATTCAAAAGTGGTCAAGTTTTTGGTCTTTTTTCAAATTGACCTTTAATTCTCCGGAAGAAGAATAGTCAACTATTCGAAAACGGTCAAGTTTTGGGTCTTTTTTAAAACTGACCTTTAATTCTCTGGAAGAAGAATAGTCAACTATTCGAAAACGGTCAAGTTTTGGGTCTTTTTTAAAACTGACCTTTAATTCTCTGGAAGAAGAATAGTCAACTATTCGAAAACGGTCAATTTTTGGGTCTTTTTTTTAAATTCATTGCACCTTTTGTGTGTGTGATCCTGTGGGCCAACTCTTTTATCAGATGCGGCAACAGATAGCTTTAGTAACTTTGCCGTATATATGAAATACAAATAGCTTTAGTAACTTTGTCGTATATGTGAAATACAAATAGCTATAGTAACTTTGCCGTAGATATGAAATACAAATAGCTATAGTAACTTTGCCGTATATATGAAATACAAATAGCTATAGTAACTTTGTCGTATATATGAAATACAAATAGCTATAGTAACTTTGCCGTATATATGAAATACAAATAGCTTTAATAACTTTGCCGTAGATATGAAATACAAATAGCTTTAGTAACTTTGCCGTATATATGTGAAATACAAATAGCTTTAGTAACTTTGCCGTATATGTGAAATACAAATAGCTATAGTAACTTTGCCGTATATATGAAATACAAATAGCTTTAGTAACTTTGCCGTATATATATGAAATACAAATAGCTTTAGTAACTTTGCCGTATATATGAAATACAAATAGTTTTAGTAACTTTGCCGTAGATATGAAATACAAATAGCTTTAATAACTTTGTCGTATATATGAAATACAAATAGCTTTAGTAACTTTGCCGTATATATGAAATACAAATAGCTTTAGCAACTTTGCCGTATATATGAAATGCCCAACGTCAACAGAATTGCTTTTTTAGGTGGTGTGGTTCTCTTTCGTACCAAGAGCCGTCACTCATTATGAGGATGAAAGAGTTACTGTGGATAAGGTTGTGGTGTGATTTGGGAATCCTTTGCTATCTTAAACAGCCTTCTGTGCATCCGCTTCCATGGAGACCAGTAAATACTTTTTCCCCTTCTTTGGTAAGATGTGTCCTCTTGTTCTTCATGTACAACAACAGTCTTGGTGTAAACATATTTTCTCCTGAAATACTGTGGCACGTTTTTCCAGACTTAAGATTATCCGTTTCAGCATTGTAGCGTTTAATTGTCTAGATTTCTCTGTGATTCAAATATATTGGAGCCAAATTTGTCACCCGTGGTGTTACGGCTCTCATCTGCAGCGTCACACCACTAAAAATCGTTCAAACATTTATCTGCTAACCCTAATGACGCGTTTATAATACACAAAACACGTCTCATCTAATTTAGAATATTTCAAAACTTCTTCTAATGATATGTAATATTTGCCTACTTTAATATAGGGTTTAGTAATCATTCATGATTGTAATTTTCTCCACAAATATTGAAAAAACTTTCTTATTTTAGGAACTCAATTTAAAACGAATTTTAGACAACTTCCACATTTGTTTCGTTTTTAGTATAAAGATATCTCACATAACAACGTACCCATATCTGCGTTTGGTAACAACAAAAACAGAACACAAAAAAACAATAAACCCTCATCTAATACAAAGTTGTTGTTGTTTTAGGAACTGGATCTGAAGTCACAAGCTTACAACAATCTGTTACTAAACACAAGCTACGCAAGGTGAGTTCGTATCTAAAGCTTCGTTTTCCTTGCAAGGAAATCGATATTAGAGTAACAACGAGTCAAGCTTGTTGTATGACACAACGAGTTATCATCTGTCCCCGTACTAATTATTAATAACGACATCGTTAACGAAATAGGAAGAGCCTTTTGACACATCTCAATGAAAAACGAGATAAGACAGGTGATGATATATTACCAGTTGATTCATAACACAATTCCTTAGTTCAATTTTAGTTTTACAGTGTAGTTTCTGCTACAACTTTAGTTTAACAGTGTACGTTTTCTGCTACAATTTTAGTTTAACAGTGTAGTTTTCTGCTACAACTTTAGTTTAACAGTGTACGTTTTCTGATACAATTTTAGTTTAACAGTGTAGTTTTCTGCTACAACTTTAGTTTAACAGTGTACGTTTTCTGCTACAATTTTAGTTTTACAGTGTATGTTTTCTGCTACAACTTTAGTTTTACATTGTAGTTTTCTGCTGTATCTTTAGTTTTATATTGTAGTTTTCTGCTACAACTTTAGTTTTACATGATAGTTTTCTGCTACAACTTTAGTTTCACAGTGTAGATTTTCTGCTACAACTTTAATTTTACAGTGTAGTTTTCTGCTACAACTTTAGTTTGACAATGTAGTTTTCTGCTACAACTTTAATTTTACAGTGTATGTTTTCTGCTACAATTTTAGTTTTACAGCGTAGTTTCTGCTACAACTTTAATTTTACAGTGTATGTTTTCTGCTACAACTTTAGTTTTACATTGTAGTTTTCTGCTACATCTTTAGTTTTATATTGTAGTTTTCTGCTACAACTTTAGTTTTACATTATAGTTTTCTGCTACAACTTTAGTTTTACAGTGCATATTTCCTGCTACAACTTTAGTTTTACAGTGTAGTTTTCTGCTACAACTTTAATTTTACAGTGTATGTTTTCTGCTACAACTTTAATTTTAGAGTGTAGTTTTCTGTTACAACTTTAGTTTTACAGTGTAGTTTTCTGCTACAACTTTAGTTTTACAGTGTAGTTTTCTGCTACAACTTTAGTTTTACAGTGTATATTTCCTGCTACAACTTTAGTTTTACAGTGTAGTTTTCTGCTACAACTTTAATTTTACAGTGTATGTTTTCTGCTACAACTTTAGTTTTACAGTTTAGTTTTCTGCTACAACTTTAATTTTACAGTGTATGTTTTCTGCTACAACTTTAGTTTTACAGTGTATGTTTTCTGCTACAACTTTAGTTTTACAGTGTACTTTTTTTGCTACATTATGGAACAAGTCAGTTTTATTCAGGTGGGTGTATTTAGGATCCAATTTCGAAATCATTCGAAGAGAATCAGACATCAACAGAAGCAAAATAGTTGAAGAGCTATTGCTAATGTTATCAAAGCCAAGGCTAAGTAAATATTCAGGAATCATCTTTATCTATATTAATATTTATCCACCTCACTTTACTAAAAAACTAATTTTACGTCACCAGCCCCCAGTGGCACAGCGGTATGTCTGCGGACTTACAACACTAGAATCCGGGTTTCGATACCCGTGGTGGGCAGAGCATAGATAGCCCATTGTATAACTTTGTGCATAGCTACAAACAAACAAGTTAACGCCACCTACAAACCTTGTCCTCAACATCGCTAATCAGTAACGTTCTCTGAAATTCAAACTACTTTACTGTTGCCTGATGATGGTCAGATAGTATTGGTCAAAACGCTGTAATCATTAAAATAAGAATTTCTATACTGTAAAAGTTCCTGTTATTTTATTTTTTGAATTAATTAATTAATTGGTTCATAAACAAATATTACGTCACCCATCACACACACACTTTCCTCATACATAATTTGTTTATTTATTTTTTCTCGCAGCTACACAAGGGCTATCTACACATAGCCATCCCTAATTTTGAGCTAGAGAGAAGAAAGCTAGTAAACAGCACTTGCCACCAACTCTTGAATTATTTGTCCGTCACTCTCATGGCTCTAACATGTGGAGCGCATTCTTGTGGCAACAGGATACAGATCGTGAATAATTAGATTCACAATCCGAACATAAGGCCACTCCAGGCGTACCACACATAATACTCATTATCTATTTATATTCAAAGTAAGATTCTTACTGAACTTTAATATAAATACATTTCATACTCACTTGAAATATAACTTCTAGATATATTGGCTTTTGGAACAAACTTTTGTTATACAGAGTTTTAGAATGTCATTCTGTACATGAAACGTTCCCCACCAGCTCCACGTTTTAGATAAATGAACAACGTATTTTCTTATCTGCAAGTTTACCTTTTACCATAGTTGTGTGACCTTAAAACTTCCTTCAGTTCTAGGTCTAAATTCAAACCTTTAAAAAGAGAAACAATAATTAAAAGTTTGTGAATCTAAGAATCTTGATCTTTAACCTGTAACCTTAACATAAAGACCCGAGATATAAATAGCAACCCATAACCTTCAGATAACCTTATTATGTAGATTCCAATCTCCGAGACGTATTCATGCATACATATAATGCAAACATCTAAATTGAATTATTTCAGTCTTATTTTGGAAAGTAGTAGTTTTTTGTATATTAAAACTGTCCTATTATGTTGTTAAACTTGACCATTCCCCATCATATTATCAATGTACACTACCATGCGAGAATCAAACAGACAAACCAGGTCTCTGTTTAAAACGCATGCCAGTATATAGTTCTTTAAACTACTTGTTCAGTTAGCGACATCCATATTTTAGTTGACTCGATGTGGATGATGAAGAGGTTTTCTCAAACGTAAAGACTAAATGGCGTCTACGTTATTAGCTCATGATTTCACGAAATGTGCGATCGTTAAGCTAGTGTGCCTTTTAACATTTAACATAAGTAACTAGTTTTATTTAAGTTACGTTTTGAATAATAGCGTTGTGTGTCAATAATGTTAATTATTCATCAGAAGTTTTGTAATGATGAAAAAGATGGCTACCTACTTCCTAAGTGTGCTAAATGGTTAAAAACTACCTCACAAGAAGGCGATTGCCCATGTTTATAGTATGAGTTTAGGACCAAACGGGTAAATACTCATGCTTGTATGCGAGTTTAGAACTAAACGAGTAAATACCCATGCTTGTATGTGAGTTTAGGACTAAGCGGGTAAATACTCATGCTTGTATGTGAGTTTAGAATTAAACGAGTAAATACCCATGCTTGTATGTGAGTTTAGAACTAAACGAGTAAACACCCATGCTTGTATGTGAGTTTAGGACTAAGCGGGTATTTAAATACCCATGCTTGTATGTGAGTTTAGGACTAAACGGGTAAATACTCATGCTTGTATGTGAGTTTAGAATTAAACGAGTAAATATCCATGCTTGTATGTGAGTTTAGAACTAAACGAGTAAATACCCATGCTTGTATGTGAGTTTAGAACTAAACGAGTAAATACCCATGCCTGTATGTGAGTTTAGAACTAAACGAGTAAATACCCATGCTTGTATGTGAGTTTAGAACTAAGCGAGTAAATACCCATGCCTGTATGTGAGTTTAGAACTAAACGAGTAAATACCCATGCTTGTATGTGAGTTTAGAATTAAACGAGTAAATATCCATGCTTGTATGTGAGTTTAGAATTAAACGAGTAAATATCCATGCTTGTATGTGAGTTTAGAACTAAACGAGTAAATACCCATGCTTGTATGTGAGTTTAGGACTAAACGGGTACATACCCATGCTTGTATGTGAGTTTAGGACTAAACGGGTAAATACTCATGCTTGTATGTGAGTTTAGAATTAAACGAGTAAATACCCATGCTTGTATGTGAGTTTAGGACTAAACGGGTAAATACTCATGCTTGTATGTGAGTTTAGGACTAAACGGGTAAATACTCATGCTTGTATGTGAGTTTAGGACTAAACGAGTAAATATCCATGCTTGTATGTGAGTTTAGAACTAAATGAGTAAATACCCATGCCTGTATGTGAGTTTAGAACTAAACGAGTAAATACCCATGCTTGTATGTGAGTTTAGGACTAAACGGGTAAATACTCATGCTTGTATGTGAGTTTAGAATTAAACGAGTAAATATCCATGCTTGTATGTGAGTTTAGAACTAAACGAGTAAATACCCATGCTTGTATGTGAGTTTAGGACTAAACGGGTAAATACCCATGCTTGTATGTGAGTTTAGGACTAAACGAGTAATTGCCCGTTCTTTTGTGTAAGTTTAGAACTAAACGGGCAACTTCCCAGGCTTGTATTGTGGGTTTAGGGCTAAATAGAGAATTACCCATGCTTGTAGTGGTTCAACGATTCCTGATAATGATGAACTATATTGGAAAAAAATCGTGATAGAAAATTTCTAGCATTGTAGATTAAAGAACTTTTGTTTTACAGAAAGACATGATACAGACGTAATTAAAGTGAGAGTACATTATTAGATAAATGGAATGATTTTCTCTAAATTGTAGCATCTGGCGAGAATGATAACAACATCACAATCTCTATACGTGATGGCACTAATGAACAAGCAGTAACAAAATATGTATCTCAGAATCTTTCAAGAAAGTTGGTGAAATAATCAGAGGGCTTCACAAATTACGACATTGAAATAGATAAGGTACAAAGGGACGTTTCGTCTCGTGCTGGCAGAAATAGAACTGAAGATTCGTGTTCTGTAATTGGCTCTACGCCAGTTGCATGAACTACAATTCCTTATAAGTTGGTCACCCACTCAGCCACGAGTTCAGTGTCTTCCTGGATCAAGTTGATTCATGTTATTAGTAGAAGTGATTCGACAGTAGTCGGCTCAAGAAGTACGACAAAAGTAGATTGAATCCAGCTATAAAATACTCTCAAGTACATCTCAATATAATGTGAATTTAATTACTGCTTTGATCAGACACTAATTAGATCAAAATTAAGATTTAACTATAACTTAACTTAACTATAACACTAAGTTAATATCTAAACAATGATTAATTTAGTACAAAGTGTTGATAACATATCTAAACAATGATTACCTTAATACAAAGTGTTGATAACATATCTAAACAATAATTACCTTAATACAAAGTGTTGATAACATATCTAAACAATAATTACCTTAATACAAAGTGTTGATAACATATCTAAACAATGATTATTGAACTAAGATAAGATTTCGCAAACAAATTGTTGTGATAATTATATTAGTGTTGTGTTTTGAAAATAACCGTAATAATTATTAGATTTCGATCAGACATTTTGAAGATAAGCTTTTGATAATACATCAACGAGTTGATAATTCAATTACTTTAATTTAATAAGAATAGTCCAAATGACTTATCTACGAATTACAATTTGTTAATAAATTGTAATGGTGACTATCTTAGATATGATAATTTTTAGGGGTACTCAATAACGCAGCTTTGAGTGTGTAGATAAAAAGCTATTATATTTTTCATGAAGCTTCATCTCTTACGAGAAAAAAATGATCACATCAGTTTATACTCGCTTGTAACATGTGCAGCAATGATTACCTTGGTTTTGCCTTTATGTCTGTCTTAGAGTTGATACTTTATAACCAATATCATAGCATTGATTGTTTTGTAATCGTATAGTGATGATAAATCATTAGATCTCAATATCAGATATCATTAGTCAACATAACATACGGTGCTACCTCTCTTAAGTTGTATTAAGTAATTTAAACGTAGAAACAAGGCAGGATAAGAGTTTTGCTAGTCGCATTAAATACAGTGAAGAACATTAAACGTTTCGCTAGACACATTAAATACAGTGAAGAACATTAAACGTTTCGCTAGACACATTGAACACAGTGAAGAACAGTAAACGTTTCGCGAGTCACATTAAGCACGGTGAAAAACCTCAAACGTTTCGTTAGGTATGTTAAACACAGCAAAGAACATTAAACGTTTCGCTAGACATATTAAACACAGTGAAACACATCCAGTGTTTCTGCCGTTAGTGAACGTACTACCAGTTTAGTTTCAACTTAACGAGAGGTTGAAAGTCTACAAAGGGTACATTAAAGGACTTATATCTTGTTTATAATTTTCCCTACTACAGCTGATGAGAACGAAATATAATTTTGAATTTGATGCACGTTCTATAACGTAATATAGAACAGCTGTGACACATTAGTGATTCCAGAGTTCTTGTTGTTTGTTTACTTTTGCGCAAAGCTTCTCTAGCGTTATTTGCACTAACCGTTTTTCAAAGCTTCTCGAGCGTTATTTGCACTAGCCGTTTTTCAAAGCTTCTCGAACACTATCTGCGCTAGCCGTTCCTAATTTTAATGTGATAGACTAGAGGGAAGGCAGCTGGTCAACACCGCCCACCACCAACTCTTGGGCCATTTCAACCAAACAGTGATATTTGTACCGTCACTCTTATAACACACAAACAACCCCAAAGAGAGAGCGCGATTTTTTTTTTGTGATAGCAGGATACGAACCACGGAACTTCGGGTACACGGTCCGACACATAGTTCTATACCTGATTTAAAAACATCAGTTAGGATCATGGCTTCTTGATAACTATTTATGGTTACAACTGAAATAAGTCATTATAACGCCATCTATGTTATAACCAAAAGATACAATAATATTAAATAAAAGTCAAACACCACCACATGTATTAATAAGAAGTGAAAGATTATGTGACTAAATACATTACATCTCTCATTACAAAATACACAAGTTCTTACAATACCGTAGTTTCGAGTAATGTTTAAGTGGTTAATAAACAAAACTTAAAATAAAAAGACAAAATCCTTCTGTTAAATTGAGTTTTTGTACAATATAAGTGGTTATATAAAAATAGAACGACACTATTAACAATATACTAATACGTATCTATACCAGATATTTAAACTGAAATATAAAAGATATGTGCATTGTACAGTGGTCATTTAATTGTTGTTTTTTTATCTTACAATGGATTGAATATTAACAAAATTATTCTTAATACACACAGTGAAATTTTTGTTATAAAATTGATATAAAATCTAAGTTATTTTTATAATAAGCATTAAACATTAAAGCACATGAATATTTACTTCATCAACCATACATCCGTACCTTAAAGTAAACCGCAAGTTTGTTAACAATTCCCCAAAGCATTTGACGTCACCAATATTTGTAACGGATTACAGAAAGAGGTTTTGTAGTATTCTATGTCCCCGGTAGAGCAGGGCAAACAATCAGGAATATTGTTCAGAATTTAATAATATTACGAGAAAATTACAATATTTCATTTATGAATGATAAGGTTTCAGTTTTAGGATTCAGCTATTACATAAATATGAATCATAGCGCATTAGGTTAGAATTAGTTTACAAGTTGCTCGAGAGAATCAAACACATGAAAATAAGTTGTTGTTGTTTTCATTTTAACTATGAGCAAGTATAAGTAACAGTATTTTCTGTGTATTTTTTTTTATATTTTAATATCGAAAATACGACTTGTTTCTCACAGCTTCGATACGCTTAATTTCTTAAATTCGTCTAGGGGAAAATATCTTAATTTGACACTCGTCATGTTTGATCTTGATCTTCATCCAATCATCTCTAATCTTCAGAGCAAATTCAAAAATAATACCAACAGTTGAAAATACGCTGCTGGTAATCAACGTGTACATGTATGCAGGTGATATGTGGGTTGCTAACACGTTTACTTGTTTGTTTGTTATAGTAATACAATCGAAGTGGCTGGTTTTGCAATGCTGTGGTTAAAACAATCGTCATGCGCAGAGTCACTAGACTAGCTAACTTGTAAACGTTTGCCTTACGTTATGAACTTCTTACCTTCTGGAACACCAAATATAAGTCTTCCCCTAGATCCTAGAGGGACGCAAGGATCCGATGTATGTTTTCCTCTTCCATTAGGATCTGTTTAATGAGAAGGGCCAAACGAACTATATAGTTAATTGACTTTTTGTAATCGAAATCCTACTTTAATGTTGGCTCGTGCGTAATAGAGCAGGCGTACACTTGCGTGTATTACGATATACGCTATAGCTCGTCGCGTGTAGCTCGAGCTTGCACGAGCGCATGTTTCACGCGTTGGCGAGGAGCTCGCGCTTTATGACTGGCTCATTCTTGGGCACTCTATTTGAGCACTCTAAAGCAGTTGGCACATAGACGAGAGCCCTGTTAAAACGCTTAATGCTCTTAAAGATCGCTGTTTCACATTGAAAGACAAAAAAAAAGTGCACCACCCTTGTAAAACAAGACAACAACGGAACCACCCAACACCGCAGTCGTATATTGATCCCGAAACCACTGGCTTGCTTGAATTAGGGAAATGACATCGCGAAGAATACTGGGAAATCGGAAGCACCTAAATGTGTACAGAACATCAACTTGTATGTAACTGAGGGTGCCAAGGATGGATATTTACAGCTCGTGGAGGAAGGGCACGATGTTTCCTCTAAGAACTAAATTGAGACACTGTAGATGTAGAGAGTAATTCTTCGCACTCGATCACAAGCCAAAAAGTTTTTTTTTTCCTCAAGGCGTCTGTTTCTTGTTATTCATTTTTCTACTACCCTGTTTTTACAGTCTCTACCTAATAAATGGGGAATTGTTTAAAATCATTTTAAATGAATTTGGTGGAACAAGCCCTAAATCTTTTAGTGGGTCTTTTGTTTTTATTTTTAATGAACATACTCTAAGGTATCGTTACCATAGTAACAAAGTAAATAAACCCCTTACTTTTATATTTGATAGTATTCATTCTTGAATTGAAAATGATTCTACGTCTCATATGCTGAGGTTGCCTGAACCTTAGTTAGGCTTAACTAACGGGCCGAAGGAAATTGCAAAGTAGCAAATTAATTACTTAACATCGATCAAGAATTTTTAGTCTTACCCACACACACACAGCAGAAGAGCAAGAAAATCTGTCTTGACAAGCGACGTAATACCGATAAATCCTGTATCACAATAGTTTTCTCTTTCCGTACGAGCACACCAGGAAATCACAAGTTTATTTTGATATAATATGATAAAGTTGCACTTATGTTTAGAATCTTGCGTTCTCAAACGTTTTGTTTCTTTTCAAGAGAATATACTAGTTCTTCTATCAAACCGAGTAACGTTAAACTGCTCTAACGTTAGATTTGTAATTAGTGCTAAGTAATGCTTTAATCTTCCCTTGATCATTGATACTATATACGTGAAAGTTCTATCTTAATTAGAAAAGTTTAGAGCGAAACAAACGAAAAAACGACTAAACATCTGAAATAAGGTATTAAATATAAAAATATACTTTAGGCCAAGAAACTAACCTGTAGTTACAATTTGTTCGCAATTCAAGGTTAGCTGTGTGGTAGGACTAAACAATAGCAGTATAAAAACAAAAGTTTACGATTAGCAGCTCGATATGATAAACAATAGCTACAGACTGCTCATAATTTCAGAAGTTTAGGATTAGCAGTACAATATGATAAAGAGTAGCTATAAACTTCTCATAATTTCAGGGTTAACTGTATGGTAGAGCAAGACAATAGCAGCAAATAACTCAGAAGTTTAGGGTTAACAGTACAATAGGATAAAGAGTAGCTATAAACTTCTCATAATTTCAGGGTTAACTGTATGGTAGAGCAAGACAATAGCAGCAAATAACTCAGAAGTTTAGGGTTAGCAGTACAATAGGATAAAGAGTAGCTATAAACTTCTCATAATTTCAGGGTTAACTGCGTGGTAGAACAAAAAATGTAGTGGTGTGATAACATAAAAAGTAGTATCAAACTGTTCTTATTTTCAAGGTTAAATCTGTGGTAAAAAATAACCACAGTTTATTCGTAAATTTAATTTATTTTGTGTGGAAGGATAAAGAAGAAACTACAACTTATTCAGAAACTTAGAATTAGCTACATTGTAAGATTAAACAACAGCTACAGATAATTCAGGTTAGTTGTGTGGTATATCATATTGCTTCTCCGAAGAAACAAAAACAACACTCGTTCTCATGTTTATAGGTCGTACCGTGACCTAAGTCTAATTAATACTTAGTTATTATTTTTCATTACTAACTACTAATTATTAATTAGTTTACATTCTACGTTTTGGCTATCAATCTGCTGTCATTTTCAGGTTCAGGGAAGTCCTAATAAGGATTGTACGCTGGAAAATGCCAGAATTCTGAACGTGGGTCTTTTTGTTAGAAAAGTACGTGTGTTATCCACTCGTCCAGACTTTCATACAACTGGAATTTGGTTAATCATAGTTTCAGAGTATCCAGAAAACCTCCTATCGTAATAAACAGTAACTCATGAACAATGAGAGTTAGGGCCGGGCGTGTTTAACGTTCCAGATTTGGAATCTAAAGATACGTGGGTTGTGTCAAGTTTCCGCAAAATCACGTTTTGGAGTTGTGTGTGTTATAAGAGTAAGTGTCAAATCCCATAATTCGCACCAGAATATCCTACGAGTTGTCAGTGGATGCATTAAACTAGCTATCTTCTCTTTAGTCTATCAACTGAAAATCAGAGATGGCTGCTGCAAATAGCTCGCACGTAGTTTTGCGCAAATTTCTTCTAAAACAAACAAGATTTTGGTGATCCGTGAACATATAGATTTTGGTGATCTCTGATTATATAGATTTTGGTGATCCGTGATCATATAGATTTTGGTGATCCGTGAACATATAGATTTTGGTGATCCGTGATCATATAGATTTTGGTGATCCGTGAACATATAGATTTTGGTGATCCGTGATCATATAGATTTTGGTGATCCGTGATCATATAGATTTTGGTGATCCGTGATCACATAGATTCTGGTAATCCGTCACCATAGATTTTGGTGATCCGAGATCACATAGATTTTGATGATCCGTGATCGTATGTAATCATTATTGATATCCACAGAAAGAACACTACTTCACTGCTACTCGAAATGAATAATTTAATGAAAAAGCTTACGACCAAAGTGATCATCATAATTAGAGAAAAACGTCAGTAGAGCATGTTTGCGCGATGATTTATAGCACAACGATGAACTTCCTCAGAATGATAACCGAGATCAATCTGACGCAATGGAATTGGGATTTTCAGCCTGAATGGCGCCTTATGTGCACGTGGACTAAACGGTCTGATCAGAGACCCTTAAAGTTCAGGTATAATTGTTTTTGATTTTGAACATTAAACGGAAGGCAGTCAGACAGCGGCGCCTGCCTACCACAAGGACCTTGTCTGGCTCTTTGAAACGAATAACGAGATTGACTGTTATCTTTATTACGCCGACATAGCTGAAAGTGCAAAGAGTGCTCAGTGGCATCACGTCACGAATCTATTAGGCCACACCCATTATGTCCACCAATGCAGATAACGGGTAAAATTGTTATATTTTGTTGTTGTTATTATTTTTTATAAAAATGTAAATGACAAGGAAATTTTTCACTTCTTATTATCTTATAATAGTAATGAGGCATACTTAATGCAGTATTTCTTGAACAGCCTAATCTCTTGTAAAATTACATTGAAACACATAAAAACTTTCAACTGTAGGAGACTATAAAGTCTAAAATTCTCATCAAAGTGCCTGAAGAACTGTATTGCAATAATTTTTAAACTAACAGGCCGAAGAAAATCTTATAACTACTGGCACTTGAAACTAAACAAACACCATGGTATATAACCATATGTAACGTAGCCAAGGAACTTTATATGATCATAATGTATGTCTTCTGGTTGTTGTCGTAGTAGAATTTCGAAACAAAAAACTCACGTTGACAGTAATCACATTTTTGCGTGTCGTTAGAAAACTATTATAATTGTAATTCAGCTTTCTGGACTTACCTAAATAGAAAACAAAATAGATAACAATGAAACAACAGCACTTCCTGGTAGCATGGAATTCCCTATTATAAAATAAAATTATAAATAAAAAATATTCGTTTTGGTACTTGTTACTGATTATATTGCTTCCATAGAACTCAACACCTCATCAGTTACTCCAGACAAGAACATATCAAAGGAATAAGATTAGGTTCCATACGGTAGTGGAGTGTACATGCATGGTGTCTTGAAATGTCTTTTACTAACGCAGTAATCCCATATATATATATATATATATATTTAGGAATTTCAAGAATAT
>NW_013670072.1:63791-64626 GCF_000517525.1 Limulus polyphemus | reverse complement strand
GTAGTGGAGTGTACATGCATGGTGTCTTGAAATGTCTTTTACTAACGCAGTAATCCCATATATATATATATATATATTTAGGAATTTCAAGAATATACAGCACTGAAGCTACTAATTTCTTATTGTGGATTTCTTAGCTAAGATAAACTAGCCGTACCTAATTTAGAAGGGTTTATTTGTTTGAATTTTTAGCACAAAGCTACACAAACAATGGGCTATCTGTGCTCTGCCCATTACGGTTTCTAGCGTTGTAAGTCCGCAGACATACCACTGTGCCACTGGGGGGCAATTTAGAAGTGATAGGCTAGAGGGGAAGCAGTTGGTCAACATCACCCATCGCTACCTCTTGGGCTACTCTTTACCAACTAATATTGGGATTGAGAGGGTGAGTATGTTTGGAAGTGGAATTCGAACCCACGATCGTAGATTGCGAGTCAAGAGCTCTAACCATCAGATCATTCCATGCCTGCCAGATAAGCTTTTTAAAATATTAAAAATTTAAATGTAAAACCCAATTTATCATTCTATTTACCACTCTCACTGAGTTATACTGGTTTGGGGAATTCCACTCTTCATCGGTAGTATTTTTAGAATTTTACACAGTTTGTCTGGTTGAATAATTCACATTAATATATTAGTAGCATCAGTACTTGAAACTCCTATATAAATATAGGATTATTGTGTAAGTAAACGACATTTCAAAACACCGTACTTAGAATTATACATTATTAATTCAGTCGTTATTTGGATTCGATTTGTTTGGTTTTTTTGTTGTTTTTTTTTATTTCGCGCAAAGCTACACTAGGGCTATCTGCGCTAGCCGTCCCTAATTTAG
>NW_013670072.1:56448-63044 GCF_000517525.1 Limulus polyphemus | reverse complement strand
CACAGGGGGCGTGAAGACAGTTAAAAATAATAAAAGCTTAAAACGTTAGAAGTATAATGTGACTGCAATTGTTGTAAGCTGAGAAAGCTTGCAAAAGTGACTTTCCGTATAAAATGATGTTGCCTTTTTTTTTTTGGCAAAATATAGATTGCCTTTCATTTTTAATAGCTTCAAGTTTGCACACATAATAATTTTAATTAATTCCGTGTAAAGAACTCATCACAATTTATTTAAATCTCCAAAATAAAAGGGGCGTTTTCAAAGCGACTAAATCATTTGTGTCCTTATAATGGATATTAGTCGGATAATATTAACGGAAAAGTTGTTGGCATGATTCCAAGCACTAATAACATCGGTATTATATCTAATTACACGTCGTCCGAAGTACTGTTTACCAACAAGTACATTCCATAAAGTACCCGCTAAGACTTGGTTTTTCGTTAAGAAGATTATAATATTAATTACGGTACACATAAAAGTCTTTGGAATAAAAAAAGAAAAAAAATCAAAAGCATTTTTTTTTTAAATTGCTTATGCGTTAGACTCTATGAGCTACACGAGTTTTGTTTTGTTGCAAAAGGCTAGACTTCACCTGCTACATGCGCTTTGTTATGTAGCAAAAGGTTACACTCTATGTGCTACACGTGTTTTGTAGCAAAAGGCTGAATTTTATATGTTTCATATGTTGTTGTTTTCTATAGGCTATGCTCTATGTTAAACATATGTTTTATTTTGGAGCAAAAGGCTGGACTTTATGTGTTACATGCGCTACGTGTATTTTGTGTTACATTTTTGGTTTTATGTTTCGGGTGAACATTGATCTATCTTTTTCATGACCCTAGTATGTTCCCCAAAAAGTAAATAATTTTATTATTTTTATAAACCGTTGTTTACCAACTTATTGTTATATTAGCATGATGAGCTTCCATACTGAAGTGTTCAGTTTGTCTAATTACAAGTTGTTTTTAACTATAACTCGGCATAGAGACGCAAAGATGGATCACTAAACATCAATTACAAGTTGTTTTTAACTGTAATCCGGCATACAGACGTAAAAATGGATCACTAAGCACCAATTACAAGTACTTTTTTAACTATAACTCGGCATAGAGACGCAAAGATGGATCACTAAACATCAATTACAAGTTGTTTTTAACTATAATCCGGCACACAGACGTAAAAATGAATCACTAAGCACCAATTACAAGTACTTTTTTAACCATAACTCGACATAGAGACACAAAGATGGATCACTAAACATCAATTATAAGTTCTTCTGAACCCAGCACATAGACGCAAAGATGAGTCACTAAACACCAATTATAAGTTCTTTTTTAACTATAATCCGGCATATAGACACAAAAATGGATCACTAAACACCAATTACAAGTTGTTTTAAACTATAACCCAGCATATAAACGCAAAGATGAATCACTAAACATCTTAAACTTGAATTTCGATCAAAAGCAGTATACTTATGAACAATTATTTAATATTGCTGAAACCTAGACATATATAAAAATACAGATGTGAAGTAGATGTTAGAGGCCATTTTCGATTTACTTTGAAGGGACTAGCATGAACCTAATTAGTAATGTGCAATGCTGGAGATCCAAGGTTCGACCAATAATATGCCACTCAACAAGCTATGCACTTGGAGCTGAGGATGCGCTATAACCAAAACATCATCATCTTCATCGGGATTCGGTCCATGTTTTGGACCAGAGAGGGTCAGGTTCAGCTTCCCCCCTATCCAAGGTAAAAACCCATGTTACTTTGTTGTTGTTGTTGCATTACTCGCAGTATGTTACATTGTGTCCATTGTCCACAGTTTTAATTAACATACCCCTTTTGTGCCATGTCCAATTCATGGGGTAATATTAACTCGTATTTTTTCACTAGCTTCACTTATGTATGATCGCACTATTAGTCCTTGTTCACAATATAGTTCCACTGAGCAGTCGTATACACACACGCATAATCCTATTTTTACATACAAAACCTTTTTAAAATAGAGATACGTTTGTGTATAGAATTCAGTTAGCCTAGCACTGTTTGGTCTTGCATGAGACCAGTCGTACAATATGCCTGTATAACATGGATAAGTGTATCATAAACACACATCAACAAACTACAGTAAATACAAAACTATATTCTAATATAGAGTCCCATGATCAACAAACTCAGAATTTCTACTCAACTATTCAAACATGGCAACTCTATCAGACAGACTCCTGGATAACTCGCTTCAATATTATAAGAAAAATATTAATAAAAATGAACTGATTAGCAAACTAGAGAGTTACATAATACATGATGAACCAAGCCCTAAGTACCTCTCCCCTCTAAACATCATAAATAAGAATCTTATTGTTATGTACATTTTAATATGTTTTCTGGTTAAGCTCCTTGTTTGCTGCCAGTCAGACTTCTAAGGTAACTCACTTTTTTTCCAAATTCTGGTTTTATGCTATTAATGTGTGGTATCCAGTTTAATTTTGAGTCAAATGTAATCCCTAAGAATTTTGCTGATGTTGCTACCTGTAAGAGAGAACCGTCTAGTTATAACTGTGGTATTAATTTGCTTGTTTTCTACGATTTTGTAAATAATATAACTTGTATTTTGTGTGCATTAATTTTAATTCTCCACTTATTGCAGTATAATTATATTTCGTTTAGTAGTGGTTGTATATTGTATGTTGTTGTTGTTGGGTTTGGGGCACTCTTCTAGATTGCAACATAATCTGTGAACTGTGAGCAAAAAGTGTGGTTAGGATCTTTGAGAGGCATGTCACTGACGACATACATGATAAACAGTGTAGGGCTAAGCTCTTCCTTGAGGGACACCCGCCTCCGGAGTGCAACACTCGGAATATGTACCCTCAACATTCACTCTGATGCTCCTATCTTCCAGGTAGTTAGAAACCCAGAGAATAATTTCTATGGGGAGTCCCAGTTTAGACAGTTTGTATCAGAGTCCACTGTACCATACTTTATCGAATGTTTTTATTAAAGCTGTGTATTATTTATTTTGTTAATT
Source organism: Limulus polyphemus (assembly GCF_000517525.1). Lineage (NCBI taxonomy): Eukaryota > Metazoa > Arthropoda > Merostomata > Xiphosura > Limulidae > Limulus > Limulus polyphemus. The sequence continues at coordinate 60,004 of NW_013670072.1, read as the reverse complement.
TTATAAAACATTTATACAAATGGAACTATGCTATAACACTGTTTTCTGACATAGACAAAATTCTAAAACAAGCCTCTCAAATGCATTATAACTCGTGAAGTCGCGTAAACGGCGGGAATATCCTCACTCTGGTCAGCAGCTCTAAATTAAAGACGGCAAAGCCTAAACATCAAGGTCTTCTACGTGGCCATGTAACCAATGTGCCATATAACGTGTATCTCAGATTTAAAATAACAAATATGAATTGAGTTTGAAAGCGAAATCTTTTGTACACAAGACAAAGACACGAGAAGACACAGCACGATACTCGTATGTTTAATAATATTATACTTTTAACAATTTGCAAGTGACTTTGAGTATCCTGTGATCATTCAAGATCAAGGTTCGTGTGCTAAGCGCATGCGCTGGCTGAGCCGCAGTAAAATTTCAGCTTTATGATCTTGTTGCCAAGAAAGTTCCCGATTGATCAGCAGTAAACTTGCCGACTTCCAAATCCGGGTTCGATTCTCTGTGATGGTCTCAGCAAAGATACCCTTTACGTTAAAAACATTTTTGCTACAAAAAAATATTATTATTGCCAATTTCTGATTGAAAAACTTTCCACGCTACGCATAAGTGCTATATTTTTATATCAATATAATGATACAGAAAAACTTAGTCAATAATTGTAGGAAATATAATAGTCGTAGCAAATTCTTTCCTTTCAAAATCGACTTGTTTTGTTCCTTCCCCATTATTTATAACACATGTATGTTAATTAACCGGTTGTAACATCGAGGGGTGAAGGGAGTAACAGGCAGAGCAAACATTGCAAATGTCCGAGCAATGCTTGCTAAATCGCAAAGGACACAAAGTTCATTTCACATTTTATAGTTTTAAATATTTACAAATAAATGCTTTAACTGAATACGTTGTTCTGTCAAACGTTTCGTTTTTTCTAGCCCTAGTTCGATTTAGATGGTTCAAATGGTTGACGTTTTAAAAAATGAATAACCTTTGTCTTGTCAGCCGTATTAAGTAGCTCCTTTTATATATAAGGAGAAATGCAACTGCCCTTTCTCTGACCATCAGAAAAACTTTCCACAACGTTCATTGTTTATATGTTAGTGCACTGTATTGTTTGAATTTTAGCCGCGGCATAACGGCTCACAGAATGGCTCTGAGGTTTTTTGCAAGTACAAAATTTTAGCTCATAGCTCTATCTCTTGACCGATTTAAGATCTAATTACAACCGTGGCTAGTGAGAATTCACTGTTGTTTGTGTTTGTTTTTTATTTGCAATTCCTCGGTTTCCCGTGTTTGCATCATATCTCGGAAACAACATGAAATCAAATTTCTGTTTTGACTGTAACTTTATCTTCGGTTTGTATGAGGTTTTGTTGCGCGTGTAAATGTTCTGCGACAAAGCAAAAATGGCTGACCTCCTGTATTTTACAATGTCATGTGTATTCCTAACAACTCTTCAACTTACCTTTGAGAAACAAAAGAAAAAGCAAATATATGTACATACATACATATATATATATATATACGAAAAACCAAAAGAACTTGGCTGATGTGGATTATAGGGCACCAGAAAGAACGTACAACGAGCATCTGCTTTACTATTTTAAGTTCCTCCTCCCATCCTCTCTCAGTGCAATGTGTTTTGTGACATGTCTCCTATTTCCTATTCTGAGAAACGTTTTTTTCTTGTCTGCCTGTTAACTTATTTTTTTAATAATTTTATTTTAGAAAGTCCCAGTGTTCTCAGAAAAAACATTTATGACGGGGCACGAAATAGGTAAAGATATCTCATCTTTTTTTTAAGTGTTCCTTAACAAATGTAATGACATAAAGCCACCTTTCGTTAGAGACAAAGTTCAAGTAATGTGGTGAACTAAATATCTCGACTACTCCTCGTTGACTGCAGCTGTATCGATCCCATAATAGCACTGTACGTGTTAATTCTTTGTCACTGCCATTCTCAACACTCCAGTCTATGATAAGCCATTTTCGGGAAAGCCTGAACAACAACAACAATACTATTTCTTGTTGAAAGTGAACTGAAATGAAGACTTGTTTCTAAAATAATGTTTCCGAAAGGTTTTATAGTTTTAAAAAGAAAGCGTGTGTTTCTCAATATGTTGTCCAAGTTCTCTGTCTGTTGATATGGTAAGCAGCAGTTAACAACAGACAAAGATCTAAGTTGTCCAAGTTCTCTGTCTGTTGATATGGTAAGCAGCAGTTAACGCCAGACAAAGATCTAAGTTGTCCAAGTTCTCTGTCTGTTGATATGGTAAGTAGCAGATAACACCAGACAAAGATCTAAGTTGTCCAAGTTCTTTGTCTGTTGATATGGTAAGCAGCAGTTAACGCCAGACAAAGATATAAGTTGTCCAAGTTCTCTGTCTGTTGATATGATAAACAGCAGTTAACACCAGATAAAGATCTAAGTAAGAACAAATTCGTGATAAAGTATAATTGCTGAAATGTTTATTTTATGTATTTTAACCGTTTTTTCAATATTTTCTCAATAAATGTATTGACAGAATTTTGCTTTGTAATTATTGGATAAGACGTTTATTACAATATTGATTCAGTTTTTTAATCATTTCCTTCAGAAGAGCATGTTCTTTACTACAAATTTTTGTTGTAAATTTAAACTTCTTTTTAAGAATGATTTGACCTATTTTAAATTTCACTAAAAAAATCCATGAATTTTTATATCTAATTATCTACAAGACAGGAGTTACTGACTGGAAGTTGGGAAAGTCCATGTGTGTCATCGATTGGTTCTTATATTTTGCGAGTTGATTTATAGCCAAGTTTACTACAAATTGGGAATCACTGATTGGAGGTTTTGAAAGATCATGTCATTCGATTGGTTCTTATATTTTGCGAGTTGATTTCTAGCCAAGTTGGCTACAAAATGGGAATCGCTGATTGGAGGTTTGGAGAAATCGTATAATTCGATTGGTTCTTACATTCTGTGAGTTGATTTTTAGCCAAGAATAAAATGTTCAAAATTTACTCTAAAGTCGAAATCGCTGAAATGTGTTTGGCGCATTTCTAAAAATTTACAGTACAATATTCCTCTATCTAATTGGATTAATTTGCATCACATAGAACTCACTACAAAAATAAACTTAGTTGCATACATGATCCCCACCCCGCCCTTATGGGAGATGAAAATACGGAATCCTTGATGAAATGTAAATTTTATACTTTGTATGTAACGGATTACACATATGTAACAGCATGTATGTATAGTGAGAGAAACTGTCGTTGTCTCTACACCTATACTAATGTTCATGTAAATATGTTTACCAAACTGAAGAATACTTCTTCTTGTAAATACTTAAATAATCAAACATCGTTGAAACATTTCATTTCTAGCCTTATGGATAATTGTTTATCAAATAACTAATAGTAGATCAAAGCCTAATATTTTTATTCGTTCAATTGAAATATATAATGATACGCGTAATTATTTTAACTTAAGTTTATTTTATTTTCTGTAGGCTTAGATTCGCTGAATATATGGGTGTTAGTTTGAAACAGTAGGTCGTCTATA
>NW_013670072.1:46793-55394 GCF_000517525.1 Limulus polyphemus | reverse complement strand
TTGCGAGTCGAGCGCCTTAACCACCTGGCCATGCCGGGCCACGGTTTTTGAAGGTGAAGCGTGCATGAGAATATTTTGTCAAAAAAATCTTAGAAAAAGTGCAGGGAATATGCCCCCACATCCACCCGTGTAAAATAACTTCTATGCGACTATATACAACTAACATGAGTGATTTCGGGGACGTTGTTTGAAGTTTACTTATAGAAGCCTTTTAAATCTTAAATGGTCAGTTGGTAAATTTTAATTAGTAACTCTTAATTAATTAAAAAGATTTAATTGATTAAAAGTTCCTAATAAAAATGATGAGTTAATTATTTGTTTTTATCCTTGTTTTACGTTGATATACAAGCTCTGTTCATTGTTAGGTCAGGCGCGGCATAATGGTTAGATAGTCGCTTCATGAATCGAAAGGTTCAGAGTTCGAAACGAGGGCGTGACGAAATTGAAAACACTCGGCACTTTTAGTGTTGGCGCGTTATAAGAGTGACAGTCGATATCATTATTCAAGTCAATGAGCTGAATAAAGCCCTTTTGTTTCGCTGTCTTCCCATTGGTCAGTAGTTCAAAATTAGGAATGGCTCTACCGAAGCCTAGGGGTCGCTTATCAGGCCGTTTATCCCGCAAGTGCATCAGGTTGAAAAATCCAATTCCTGCTTATTGTTGTTTTGAATTAATTTTCTAAAGTTCTAAAACAGCATATCATCTTTAGTACGTTTAGACGAAAATCAATTCAATGCACTCCTTTCTTTAATATGTCATCCGCATGGCTAGGGCAATGTCCTATGTTCCAAAAAATTACGATAGCCTTTCTCTGTATTATAATAGTGGATTATTTGGTTAGGTTTTTAAGCACAAAAGGCTATCTGTACTCTTCACACCACGGGTATGGATCCCAGATTTTCAGCGTTGTAAGCAAGCAGTCTTATCGCTGAGTCATTGAGAATAGTGAGGGATGGGGTGGAGTGTGGGGGCAAAATATATATTTGTATTAGGTATTAATCTAAGAAATCATATTTAAAACTTTGAAACAAGTTTTTATTTTATTTAACGAAAGTCGTGTAAGATATGTGAACTTACGTATATTTGAGGTTGGATAAATGGACAATATAACGCCAGTAAGCCTTAAACTTCCATCGAATTTATTAGCCTGAGTTGTGCTAATTGAAGGAATGTTGTAGATAGATAAATGGACAATATAACGCCAGTAAGCCTTAAACTTCCATCGAATTTATTAGCCTGAGTTGTGCTAATTGAAGGAATGTTGTAGATAGATAAATGGACAATATAACGCCAGTAAGCCTTAAACTTCCATCGAATCTATTAGCCTGAGTTGTGCTAATTGAAGGAATGTTGTAGATAGATAAATGGATGAACCATACAAACTTTATATTAATTTTAACATTTAAAAGAAAAACAAAAGCAACATCATCATTCTACTTAGATGATGTGTAACTAGGCCTAACATCATTTTACTTAGATGATGTGCAACTGGGCCTAAAACCAAACAACCCTTCACACACAAAGGGTAGACAAGTAAAATTAACTAAACTTTTTACGAATCGTATAATATTTCCTTAGGCCACACAAAAAATATATAACCGGTTTCTTATCTGAAGATATATATATATATATAAAACCAGTTTATCATCAGTGCCTGCATCAGGAAATGGCCGCTGACTCGGATTTTTTCTTATCTGTTTTATAATTTAGGAATTCCTGCAGCTGATTTGAGCGCACCCTTGACTTGATTGGCGGTAGTTTTCAACTGATGTCGCCTAGTGATAAGGTTAACGTATGGTAGGCTTTTAACCGTTAGATTTTAATGAAATTGTTTTAAACTTTTGTTTTTAAAACTTAATTTTGCCTCATGTATCAGTAAAAATTATATAATTGAACAGTATATGTGTATATATAAGTGTGAGTATCATAGCAAAACAAGTCAGCCCTAAAGTGGAAATAGTAAAAATTATCTCCTGTGTCCTTACTTTTGTGTTGCAGAAAGGTGGTGCATACACAGGCAGTAATGGATAATAAAGCAGGGACAGAGAGCATAAAGTCACTGTTCTGGCATTTATTTGTTAAAATTTAATAGAATTGTTCTCCGCTATTCCTGACCGTCTTCGACATCGACGAGATCTGGCTCGTGTCATCTACACGAGATTACGTCACCTCACGTCAAGTTTGGAAAAAAACGGGAAATTAGTAGCAGGCACATGCCGACAAAAACCAGTGGTCGGCATCTAGTAATGTACACACAATTCAGAGACGATAAACAGCTTCATGATAGACAGGCGAAGTGCACTGAACGCCTGCCTCACAGATCCCCACTGCTGTAACTACGCACAGCTTTCAGTACCAGGAAAGCGATGGGATGAAACAGACATACAAGGAAAGAGATTACTGCAGTTGAGAATTCCTTAGTTGTTCGTAAGCACGTGAGTTTTACCTGACACGTGGCTACTGCTTCGTAATTTTCTAGCGTTTCGTTATTCTAAGAATTCTGACAAAAATCCTCAGCATACTAGACCGTTTGAATGTTAATCACTTTATTTTACTGGAGACAAAGTCTTCAGCATAACAACAAAATTAGAAACAAGTCGTGCTATATGTTGAGGACGTAAAGAGGTTCTTTAAAAACCAGTATTCATTTACTTTCCTCTTTTCGAGACTAAATACGCGTCGGTCTCCCTGTAAGTTAAGTCAATATTCGAGATATATAAGAAGGAAAGCCGTTCAGAAAGAAGCAATCTTTATTATGGAATTACTGCGATACCCATCATTCTAAACCACATCTGCATCAACTAGCTTGTGGATCCATGAATTTTTTGATTAATATATGAGTGAGTCAAACAACGAAATACCATCAATATTTCCATCAATCTTACTAATTATCACTGGGTTCCCCTATCCATTTTACACAGAAAATAAATGATTTCGCTCAGTAGTTTAAGGCAACTTCTTTAGAAAAACAGAAAAATATTAAATATGATATATATGTGTATATATATATACTACCGGTAGTGACCAGTATAAAAATAAATCAGTAATTTGATGGTTATGTTGTAGTATATGACGGAGAGAGGGCGCTAACCAAATTTAGAGTTTTCATCTAACATGCTGATATTTACACATATACACGAGAACTGTAACATCGTTTTAAATCTGGTATATTATATGTCTGATTTTCCAAAATAACAGTAAAGGATTCTGTACAACGTAATTACCGTTGTGGCAGAAGAATTTTCGCGCAAATAATCGTCAAGCTTCTTTTTAAAATATTTAAAATATATATTTTTCATAGTTTTAAAACTACGCTACCTCACCTAGCGGTTTCTTCCTCTGATTCGAAAATTCCTTTACATCTTTCGCTATTTATAACTTTTAAATCACAAGAAACAAAAGTGCCAGTACACACCTTTCGTTTTCCTATGGCCAGTTGCTATAAGACTTCGGCGCTACTCTCTCGCGAAGAATGTAAATCTCTGATGACTACTGCAGGTTCCTTCGGTATTTCTCGACTTTTCATTTTAGCGCCTCTGGTGGCCAACCATATCAAAGTTGTTACGTGCAGGGAAATTTTGGGTCTAAAGGTATTACTTAAAAGTTTATTTCTAAATTAACTATGTTGCCCACTGATTTATTGTTAAATGTAATTACTTTGTATTTTAGTGTGAGGGCCGGGCGTGGCTATAGTGCTTACCGCACTGTATTGTGAACCCGATCACCAGTTCACATATCGTGACCGCAAAAATTAAAACTGCGCTACACATTTTCAGGCTGTGAGGGCAGTGACAATGAAGTCATATTTTTCTAGAGTTGGCGGTGGGCGCTGTTGAATAACTATTTTCCCTCTACTTTCTTGTGTAGCTATGCCAGAATATCCGAAACAAATAAATATTTTAGCACAAAATGTGTTGCACTTAGTTAAAGGTTCAACTTCACTATCTTTTATCATACACTACAGTGTGTGGAACCAATTTAGGTTTTTTTGTTTCTACATTTTAGTATAAACTGTAAAGTCTTTTTGGTTTAGAACTATTGAAAATTAACATTTGTGAAAGACGTTTTAACGCTCGAGGGGCATGAAGATGTAGCAACTTTAAGTTTTCTTCGTGGGAAGCATACCAGGAAATATTTAGTGGGAAGCATACCAGGGAATATTTAGTGGGAAGCATACTAGGGAATATTTTTCACTCAATCATTAGTCAAAACTTTCTTCATAGTAACCATACCGGGGAATATTTTTCACTCAATCATCACTTAAAATTTTCTTCGTAGTAACCATACCGGGGAATATTTTTCGTAGTAGCCATACCGGGGAATATTTTTCACTCAATTATTACTTAAAACTTTCTTCGTAGTAACCATACCGGGGAATATTTTTCACTCAATCATCACTTAAAATTTTTCTTCGTAGTAACCATACCGGGGAATATTTTTCACTCAATTATTACTTAAAACTTTCTTCGTAGTAACCATACCGGGGAATATTTTTCATTCAATTATTACTTAAAATTTTCTTCGTAGTAACCATACCGGGGAATATTTTTCACTCAACCATCACTTAAAATTTTCTTCGTAGTAACCATACCGGGGAATATTTTTCACTCAATTATTAAATAATAACAATGACTGTTCTCAATCTGCGGAGAACTCTGTACGCCTCGTGCTGTTTCTTCATGTTTCCCCATAGCTCGTAATTTTTCTTACGAAGTAACGTAATTCTGAAATTCTCTGTTACTTAGTTTGTGTTTTTTTATGTTTGAATTACAGCTATGAAAAACATTAAGTTTGAGAAAATAGCAGTACATAGCTGTGATATTCCGTACCATAAAAAAACACTGGGGGATATTTTTTATTTATTGGCAACAAAAAACATGACTATTTGGCTACCGTAATAAAGTCAAAATGATGTGTTATCCAACTGGGTTCGAACAATGCACAGAATGGTTGATAATAAATAAACACAAGTTTCAAAGTTCGCATTTAATCATCCTGAACAAGGATTGACTTAAACCGTTTACAGTGAAACCAGTCCCCCAGTGGCACAGTGGTATGTCTGCGGACTTACAACGCTAGAAACCGGGTTTCGATACCCGTGGTGGGCAGAGCACAGATAGCCCTTGTGTAGCTTTGTGCATAATTAAAAACAAACAAACAGTGAGACCAAAATTATCGATTTATTTTAAAGAATAACTTTATTATTCTTTCAAATAAAGCAAAAAGATAGGAAGTTTGAAAAGTCATGGCCAAACTTTAAATGCTGTAGTATATATATGTGTGTGTGTTGATGATACGTGTTTTTAAACTCATATCTAACAACACATATTCGTATAAGAAAAGAAGGTTTCACTGGACATTTACAGTCACTGACAGAATAAGAGACATCCTTCTGTTTGTACTGGATTACCAAGTTACAGCATCTCCATGGCGATGATGTCGTTTCGACTGTTGAAGGTTTTCATGGTACAGCGTTTCCATGGTGATATTTTCCATTGCCAAATATAGTCTGTTACAACTTTTAGAGCAACAGCTGAGGGATTGTGTTCTTGGAAATACTAAATTATCATTATGGAGACAAAAGAAAAATGTTATAATCCCGAATTATGAGAGAAGAAATGTAGATATCAAAATCACTAGTTGTTTAGATAAGAGCTCTAACTGAAGAGACTGCAGAGAGAAGAAATGTAGATATCAAAATCACTAGTTGTTTAGATAAGAGCTCTAACTGAAGAGACTGCAGAGAGAAGAAATGTAGATATCAAAATCACTAGTTGTTTAGATAAGAGCTCTAACTGAAGAGACTGCAGAGAGAAGAAATGTAGATATCAAAATCACTAGTTGTTTAGATAAGAGCTCTAACTGAAGAGACTGCATTATCATACATAGTTGTAGAAGATCTATGTAACTGTTGATACAATGTAAACGTACATATCTATATATAATAGTCTGTCTGTCAAGCACTGTATCTCCTGAACAGTTAATAGTTATATATATAATGCTTATTTTAAGGAGTAAATTAAATGAAAATGATCAATATTTTGAAATTCCTAAATTCTTTTTATCGATATCAACATCCATCTGTCAGTTGTCATATGTTCTGAGCAGTAAATCTGAGAAAAAATCTATTAAGAACACAAATGTTTCTTCCTTTGAGGGAATTTTACGAAAAAAACGAGACTTCCTCCGTCAGCTCATTGAAAGAAATATTTCGAAGGTACGAGCATAAACAGAAATGAAGCATAAAAATAGGAACGTGTTTGAGTATATTATTGTTTTTGTTTGTTTTATAAATATATATACTCATATCAGTATTATATGTACATGCATGATTTTATTTTACTATGCCGAAAAAATTATCTGAATTGAATTGAATATCTCTTCTTTGACACTTTTTATAAAAATGACAACTGCCAAAAAAAGCACTCACCTCGGTAGCAGTCTTTTCTTGCACTCAGTAAAATGAACAAGGAACGATGGCATCCAACGAAAAAAATCTCAACGGCTACTTAGAGAACTTAAGTTCTCTAATGTGTTTGATGCACCCATTGCATCGGAAAACAAACATTTTTGCCAACAAAGCATTGCAGTCGGTTACTTTTCTAAGAGATATACGCATTGCGCTTTTCGTTATATAAATAACACATGAAATAACAAAAGACGGTTTTAAATGGCCAACTAAAAAATCATAATGCATATATTTTCTGATCCAAGGGGCTGAGTTGGTTGCACATTTTACATTTATTAATTACTATTTATAGGAAAATTACCGTTCAATTGTTTCAATCTACATAAGGTGACGAACTAAAATATTTAGGCTGATGCTAGCGCCATCTACTATATAGAGCCAATGTTAATTACCACAGGCAAAGAATCTGTTTATGTTTTCTTTAATAAAGACTTTTTCAAACTACGCATTTTTACTATAATAATTAAATCAGAAAATGTTTTAGAAAGTCAGAGTGAAAAAAATATAAGAGCATTAGCCAAGCTCTTTGTTGTCACGTTTTAAATTAGTTTTCTGAAAATACCGCTGCTAATAAAGTTGTTCACATAATGCCTAAACTTTTGTTTATGTCACTTTCAACTAGTAACTTATCTATAGCAGCTTCGATCATTTGTTACTCTGTTACATCAAATGTTGAAACAATGAAGAAGAATGAGATTTTGACGAACAATAATGTTGTTGTCATGTGACACGAAAAACGCTTTCTAGCTAACACTATGTCAATTTTCTTTCAACAGAATCAATACACCACCGAGTCAACTCTAGCCATTACCTTCACATAGGTAATACACCACCGAGACAACTCTAGCCATTACTCTTAACACAGTCAATATACCACCGAGACAACTCCAGCCATTACTCTTAACACAGTCATTATACCACCGAGACAACTCTAACCATTACTCTTAACACAGTCATTATACCACCGAGAGACTGTGTTAAGAGTAATGGCTAGAGTTGAATATACAACCGAGACAACTCTAGCCATTACTCTTAACACAGTCATTATACCACCGAGACAACTCTAGCCATTACTCTTAACACAGTCATTATACCACCGAGACACGACTAGCCATTACTCTTAACACAGTCAATATACCACCGAGACAACTCTAGCCGTTACCATAAACATAGTCAATACCACCAAGTCAACTTTAGCCATTACCCTCAACAGATTCAATACCACCGAGTCAACTCTAGCCGTTACCATAAACATAGTCAATACCACCAAGTCAACTTTAGCCATTACCCTCAACAGATTCAATACCACCGAGTCAACTCTAGCCGTTACCATAAACATAGTCAATACCACAAAGTCAACTTTAGCCATTACCCTCAACAGATTCAATACCACCGAGTCAACTCTAGCCGTTACCATAAACACAGTCAATGCCACCGAGTCAACTCTAGCAATTATCTTTGTCATTTTCAATAAAGTAAATGACTATGACGATATCCTGTAAAAACTAACAAATACATCGAATTAAATTTTTATTTAATTATTAATATACAAAAGATGGGATATGAAGGGTAAAAATTCGTCTTTAATGATATCGTACTTTCGTTCTGTGTTTTACGTGAGACATCGACTTTAAAAGAAACATAACTTATCGACAGCTTTGCAGCTGATCAGCCAAACATTTCCCATTTCATGGCGTTGTGAGCTGTTTTTATACATTGTTGTTTCCTTCCAGCTTCCTTCTAACTACAAACACAATTCCTCTACTGAAAAAACTACTTCTTTATTCTACGCGATAGATATACATCAATCTTAGAAATTGTAAAAAAAATATATGTAAAATCCGAGTCATCATTCGATTTACTGCTTGGCACTAAGTTATACCATATTTTACCCACCTCGCTAGCCCCCCAGTGGCACAGTGGTATGTCTGCAGAGTTACAACGCTAGAATCCGGGTTTCGATACCCGTGGTGGGTAGAGCCCAGATAGCCCATTGTGTAGCTTTGTACTTAAACTACAAAACAAACAAACCTCTTCTCTGAATCTTGACTAGAACAAGGACAACAACAACATATGCGTTATTTCATTCTTATCCCAGGGGGAGGGGGGGGGACCGGTAGAGGGTTACGCCC
>NW_013670072.1:31129-45793 GCF_000517525.1 Limulus polyphemus | reverse complement strand
AAAGAGAAAATGTGAGTTAACATTAATAAAAAAAAAACTTATTACGCGCCAACAGATAGTTACAAAACTATATTATAAAATCTTCATAAAAATTAACGAAAAAGGAAGATTTCTCCATATTTTATTGGTTGCCTGACCTCCCTTGACGCACGTGGGTTGGCCCCATGGTAGAGCTCTGGATCTTGGAGCTGGTGAACGGTGTTAGAATCCGCGCGACACCACAAAATGTTCCTCATATTTTCAGCTGCAGGTGTGCTATAAGAGCGACATTGAAAATATATTTATTTATTAATGGCTTTAAAAAATAATTGTCTGAATATATCACCAGGTGGCGTCGACCTACAATACTTGTCATATTAAACAAGTAACTAGGTAGTCTCCCAGCCGAGCGACCAGGAATACAGTATTTGTGTCGGTATTCCTACGTTGTTTGAATTCCTCAAATCATACAGTATGGTATTAATAGACTATCTATCTATCACACACCGTGGTTGGCCATCTACTGGACGTCTTTCAAAGAGCAGGAATATGGAAGACACAGTCCTGAACGAAAACTTCCTCTGGACAAGTAAGAATACATTTCTTCCAAGTCATGAATCTACAAAGAAAAAACATAATGCAGGCTAAATTAGTTTGAAAGTCAGTAAAAAAGGAAGCAAGTTTGGATAAAAAACAGTTACAGTTTCGCTGTGAACACAATTAATACATTTATCCATTCAGTTATTGGATTAAGTATTGAATGCCTAATTTTGTTTTTCTTAAAGTTAGTTTAAACATTACTGTTTCCGTATGTTACAACGTTTTTACTCTATTTAATTTTGTGCATGCATGGTTCAAAATCCATCATTTACTGGACCTGGCATCGCCTGATGATTAGAGCGCTCGAATCGCAATCTGCAAGTCGAGGGTTTGTCGAGGCGTTGGTGTGTTACAATGTGAGGATTAATCCCACTCTTTGTTCGTAAAAAGTAGTCCAAGAGTTGGCGGTGGGTGATATTAACTAGCTACCTTCCTTCTAGCCTATCACTTCTAAATCAGGCCCAGATATCTCTCGTGTAGCTTTCCGCAAAATTCAACAAATAAATAAACAAACAAACAAACATAAACTAAATGATAAGCGGAAAATCGCCGGTTCAAGAATAAGTGTCGTGGAAATAAACAGTATTCCTTGTGAGAATCCTTCGAGCTTCTTTCGTCTCTCTACCTGCTCGAGATCTAAGACTAAATCGATATCTAAGAAAGTCACGTAACTGACAGAATGAACAGGCTGGTTGTCTAACAAAGGGACGTTTTTGTGTGTGTTAATAGAATATATATATGTTGTTTTTGAAACGCTCCAAAATGAATGCTTTCTTTAGAATTTTCTCGCAAAACTACATAAGTGATATGCTCATTATCGTCCACAAGCTTGAAGTGATAGAGCACAGGGAAGATAGCTAGTCAAAAGCACCCACCGCTAAATTTTGGGCTGTTCTTATGTTATCGTATAGTGGTGGTTTGACCCTCACTTCTATAGCATACCCACGATTCCAAGCTGCGTTAACACGTTATTACGGCAGCGGGACACGAACACTGAATCCTTGGATTCACAATCCAGGCATACTAACCACTAGACCACGTTATGGGGTTTCAGCTTAGTTGGCTAAAATATGACGTGCAGAGTCCCAGTTTCGAATACTGATCTATTTTAACTTTCATACTTTCAGAAACAGTCTGAGCTTGCCCTAAACACTGAGGTAAAATAAGTTACAATAGAATAAATGGTGTAACGTGTTGTGCGAATGTCCTGTCTAGTGTGTTTGATTACACATGGGTCGGTAATTTCCTGACCATCCACCAGACAATGAACTTTCTTACAATGATGGCGGACCATATGTGTGAAGTGTAAGTGACTTTAGCATAAAACAGAAAAATCTTTGAGCCTTTTTCTTCCGAAATGCTAGGAAACATTTGTTTTAAACAGTCGTTATGTTGAAGTAAACGAAAATTTTCTTGAGTTAAGGTAACAACATAAGGAATTTAATTTGAGATTCATTGCTGGAGTGTTTAATATCCACTTCTTGCTGACAGGCGTTAGTGTTTTTCAAAATAAATAATTGAAATAAAACATATTACCGTACACAACTGTAATATTAATTGTTTACAGTAAAATGGCATATTTTAATATTATGTATTTAATTTTTAAAAGTACATGAGTGCCTATCATTCATATTTACCAGAGTCGTTGTTAACCTCTTTTTATCATGTTTTGTTTTAGCGTCAATCTGTGATTTTGAAATTGTTTCTCCTGTGATTTTTCTAATAAGGTGAGCCCCCTGGTGGCACAGCGGGATGTCTGAGGACTTACAACGTTAGAATCTGGGTTTCGATACCCGTGGTGGGCAGTGCACAGATAGCCCATTGTGTTGCTTTGTGCTTAGCTTCAAACAAACAAACTAATAAGGTGGTGGGAATTGACTATAGGTTCATTTAGTAGAGGGGGGGGGGGGTGATAGAAAATATTGTGGTCTGTTAGTTACATTTGTTTTCGTTTTTTGTGTGAAAAAAGGTTAGGGTACAAGAAAAAACAAACTTTGACGTGATTCATCATTAGTAACTCAATTAAAGAAAAGCCTAAATCTAACATTTCTAGTTGTTCGATTGTACTATTGTAAGAGCTGGCATGGTCTACAATGTCTCTCACGCTACACCTCCTTAATTTGGATGTGTTAGACTAGAGAAAATGCAAGTAATCAACATCATTCACTGGGGGGGGGGGGGCGAATCCCCGAATCCACATTACCCAGCAGCACTGCTAATTTGAATATAATCTTTAGTACTGAATTAAAAATTATTTAAGGGCTAAACAAATAAGAATCGAATACTTACTTTCAGAAATTATAGTCTATAATGATGATTTCTGAACTCCCCATTTACTAATAATGTCAAAATGAAAATAATATTTTGTGTAAGTTGTATGAAATGCTTTAAAAATCGTCTACCGCAAAATCATTGTGCCATGAACCTTCTAGATATGTTTTAAATACAAATATGCCTTGAATATTTAAAGCGACATCTTGTTTACAAATAAAAGATTAAGTTATTTTGTAAATAACTGAAATTTTGAAAGAAAGTCTTAACGGTCAAACACTTTTCAATATAACCTTTATCATCCTTATATTATAACATAGATTTAAATGGTCCTAACTAGACAATTGTTGGTGTTGTTCTTTTAGAGTAAAACTACACAATAGTCTTTCTTTTCTTTATCTAACGAAAGTCCTATTTTAAAATTATATCGTTGTAGCAGTGTTCTCTTATTGAAGGGTTATTTTATAGTATCTGGTGAAAACAATCTAACGTTCAGTCCACGTAACGATAATAGTTTAGTTTTTTTCTTCCTTAACGTTTCTACGCTTGCACAATGTTGTTAGTTATACTTTTTAGGCCTAAGTTTACAATTGAACTACAAGAAGAAACGCCATGCGCGCTAATTATACTAGGACTAACGTAAAAATAAACTTATTTCTACAGTTTCATGGCTGATTGATCAAGTAACTGAATATACGTGATAACTAACACTGTTTGTTTCTTTGTTATTAAGTACAAAGCTACAGACTGGGCTATCTGTACCGTGCACATCACGGGTTTCAAAACCCGGTCTTTAGCGTCATACATCTTCGTACTTACTGCTGAGTCACTGGGGGCTAACTAACACTGACCCAAATGCTTCGCTAAAACTAAATACTTCACTGAAATAAGACTGACTCACCAACACTCTACTCTCACTGATTCTGGTATTCATAACGTAGTCTGTTTCTAAACACTTCACAAAGTCTTTCGATCACCACATTCCCGAATGTTCTAGGTATTCTAGGATTAATCTAACGTCAAGCACCCTCTAACTATCACCTAAATTAAAACACTGAAAATATAGCTTATAACAATATATTTTCATAAGATGGCGTTTTCTAAACAAGAACATGGCAAAAACTAACAACGTTCATATTTCTTCTCAGAGTTTTTGCGAGTGTCACAGATAATGGGAAAATGTGTTTGTGCAAATTATCTCATAATGTTGTGAATATAATTATAATTATCAAAGAATTCATCTAAATATTTAATCTTAAATATTAGAATTTCCCTCTTTTTTTTGGCAAAGTACTTTGGTGACACTTGAGAGACTTAATTTGTGGAATATTGTTGAAAGTTCTTGTTTTATTCTTTTTGTCTCGTCTTCTATAATCTTAAATTACTTTTTAACTTTCTCTTTAGCAAATAATATGAAATTGGATGTCCGTTTCTTTTACACTATTTTTTTCCAGGTCTAAATCTTTGTCGTTTACAAATACTGCAGAAACTTATGTGAAAGATTTGATTTCAGACGTTTAGGATGAACATTACAGATCTTTGTCGTTTACAAATACTGTAGAAACTTATATGAAAGATTTGACTTCAGACGTTTAGGATGAACATTACAGATCTTTGTCGTTTAATTCAACTTGAAGGCTTTCACATAATAAACATTCCCGAAGCCGAAAAGTGGAATCAAAGTGGTAATAAATCACTCCCCTGCAAAAGGTAAATAGAGCACTGATGTAGCTGGAAAGCTGCATAGTCCCAAACTCTCTACCGAAATCTATGAATTTAAGCGTGTATCCATAACACCAATAATTCACATAGCATAACTATTGCCATCTGTCGACAAGTTTCATCGTCCTAAGATTTTTAGCTCAGGTTATAAATTAGTAGACAAAATTTGATACAGATCATAATTAGGTAGATATATCTTCAGACTAATTGTTACTTGAGAATCGTGTGAGATAGTAACTGTCCAAAAAATAATTATCCCTCATCATAGAACCATGCGTTTTTATAGACAAACACTATTGTTGTTTTAATCTTGCGGAAGATTAATTTCAGAAAGTAATAACCTATTGAATATAAAATTTGTTACATTGTCGATTCACTTGACCATAAATATTTCACATGTTTACAATATCGTTTACATGCTATGATATTTGAAAACGACACTTTAATCCTCTATTTCTCAGAGACGCTTCTTCTAAACTGTCTAAAGCTAATAATTATAAATCAAGGCGAAATAAAAATCGACTTTTCTTATTTAAAAAAGTTGTTTCTGAGAGCTTTTCTTTCAGACACATTTAGACAGTTAATTCAGATAAAGCTTAAAATGTCGCCCAAAGAACGAAAGAAAAAACAAGATGGCTATAGAAAGTTCAGTGTTTGTTGTTGCCTTTGAATAAATATGATCATTATCTATTTCTAAAGCTATTTCTTTAAAACATTTTTTTCCCATCCTTATATTGTGCCTTATCTGTTTTTTTGTTTTGATTTGTTCGAAATACGTCATGAATAACCGAGGCTATAAATTGAAATTTCAGAATTATAAACGTTTCACATAAATGACATCAAGAATACGAAATGAAGAAACGTTGTATATAAATATTTATTTCTTGTAGAAAATGTGCAATTTTACTAAATTTATACAATTTTAGTAATTATAGGTCGATCTCCAATATAATGCTTTTTAAGGTCCTAGAACAAATATAAGGTTCATATTATACAAAAATACATATTCACCAATATATTTTTATTTTTTATACTGTCGTGTCCCCAGGCGGAATAGCGGTAAAGTATTCGGATTTAAAACGCTAAAATCAGCAGTTCGATTCCCCTCGGTGTACACAGCAGATAGCCCGATGTGGCTTTGCTATAAGAAAGAACACGCTTCGTCGTATTAAGAAAAGTTAATCCTACCTAAATTAAGCTAAAATCATTTTAAGCTTTTGTTCACACAAAGCAAGTAGTAATTTGTTAAAGATCGGGTAAGACACACAGGGCATGTTGTCATTTCTCGAAAGTTCAGGTTAGGTGTAAAGCAATTTGTACGTTCTTGAAAGTTCGGGTAAGACGTAAAGCAGTTGGTAAGTTTCTGATAGTTGGTAGGATTTAGAAATTTAAGTCACAAAACAGTCGGTAAATAATGTTTTTGATAATTTAAGTAAGATATAAAACAAGCGGTGATTTATTGAAGGTATACGTGAACCACAAAGCAACTTGGTGACTTGGTGAATTTAGATATTCCATCTTAGCTGCCCACTTTTTGTTATTTTGTTTGTAAAATACTCCGTGTGTAACCCTTTCGTTTCGCTAGCATAATGCAGCATACCCCGTGTGTAACCCTTTCGTTTCGCTAACATAATGCAGCATACCCCGTGTGTAACCCTTTCGTTTCGCTAGCATAATGCAGCATACCCCGTGTGTAACCCTTTCGTTTCGCTAGCATAATGCAGCATACCCCGTGTGTAACCCTTTCGTTTCGCTATCATAATGCAGCCTCTCCACTAGTTTATAGTCCCTTCTTTAAACCTAAAAAAATATCAATCCGTCATAGATTTATAACACTAAACATTGTATTTCGTGTTCTCCACTAACCACACATGAAAAAGACAAAGTTAAATATATAATCAATCTCGTTTTTCTTTCCATTTTCATCAATTTGAATATTCTTTCACGTCCTTAATCATCACTTTGTTTTGTTTTTTGTTGTTTGTTTGTTTTTTTTGTGCCGTTGTTGTTTTTCTGTGGGGTTAAGATAAAGTTAATTATTATATCATGAGTTTCAATGACCAATAATAACTGAAAAGACGGGGTAACTCTTATTTGATGCTATAGACTGTTGTACCTTTTCTAATTTCTACATCTTATAAAATGTTACTGATTTCTGTTAGTGCATAAATTTGTCGTAAATATTCTGCTCACTTATTACTATCGCTTCCTTATAGTTGCTTCTAGTTCTGTTAAACTGTTTGATATATACATGTACATATATTAAAGCCAAGAGTAAATCTGAAAATATTAATTTCATTTAGCCTTAGTTACAGGCGAAGAAGAGCCCTCTCTTAGAAGGTTAAGCAAACTTGAAACAATTATTTTCTGTTTCTAATTAAAATTACAGCAGTGTTAAAACGTACTTACTGCCATGTGATCAGGAAACGAGAATTTTCAAAACGAGTTTTATCTTCTGCTAAGTGTACTAGAAAAATCGCCTTAATTAAATAAAAACGATAAAGATATTCTTCCTTTCTCTAAACAACAACACTATATATATATTCTAATAATAGTATGTCAGCGCCAGCTATATTTACATAGTTTACCAATGAAACTAACCCAAACTAAAACTTTCTTCAGTAAAATAGGTTCTTAAGTTGTCCATAAAAGATTAATATATCATAAAAACAGAATGCTTTTATTGTTGAGCCTAAACACAGATGATATCGTTACGACAGCGGAAGTCACTTGACGCTGATAACACGTGGTAAGTTTCTAGAAGGATCGGGGAACATCACGAATAATCCAGTATTTTCTAGAAGCTCTCTATTCCTGTATATAAGCGCGCCAGATAAAGCGAGACAATTAATCGGAACTTGAATAGCAGACAGAGAGATTGAAGATATAGACAGATAATCGAGTCAAGTCGTAAGTAAAATGCGTGAATAGTTGTGAATTATACCGTGTGTCTAAGTTAAAGTTACTGTGGAAATTAAGTGTATTGCAAAGTTGTATTGAGAAAGAATAAACTAGTTTTATTTAAGAAAGGACTTGTATCGCTGAAATTCTCGGAAAGAATTTCTACGAAAAATTAACAAACGAACAGAGACGTAACAATATTATTATGTTAGAGATAACTAATACTGCTGTTAGGCCTAAACACAGATAATGATATTAACTCCCAGATATAGCTGTTAATATTATTTTGGAGCATAAACACAGATAATGATATTAACATCCAGAAACAGCTCTTAATATTGTTGTTGAGCCTAAAAACATATAATGATATTAAAACCCAGATATAGCTGTTAATATTATTGTTAGGTTCAAACACATATAATTATATTGTTATAACGTTTACTATCGTTAAATGGGTTCTTTTGGATTGTTCGATAAATATAATACAAAGTTCAGTTAAAATGTACAGTTGACTTAATGATAACAAATTAATTTATCTCTCCAATAAAGTTCTATATAGGTTACAAGCTACGTTCACTTGTAGGTCTAACTTTACCAACAAAGTTTCAACAGAAATTCTGAAACTGATATAAACCTAACTCACAGATAAAGTTCACTTCACTGACTTGCAAAATCTCCTCGCTAATCGATCGATAACAAACACGCTGACAGAAATAATGGTTAACTTTCTGATCACTGAACAACTAATTAGCTCTGTGACTGAATAACTAACGACAGACAAATTGAATTACAGACTTACTCACACTGTCTAATTGAAACTTTAACTGACTCTGAACTTATTAATTAATTTTAACTCACTTAGTCTGACGTTTCTATATTGTACTCTAATTTACGAAAACTTAAGATTCCATAGAGGCCTAAACATTCATTAAACTTCTAGAATTCACACAAATACTGTATTATATTATTTAAAGTCAACCTTTAATGAACAAAACATTTAAACATTAAAAATACAGCCTACCACAAGAGTATTATTAATTGTAAACACAGAGTTAGACAATATCAACTCTATAAAAGAGTAATTATAAATTACTCCTGGCTGTATAGTTTCTAATTATTATTTATTGCATTTTTTAGCACTTAGATGACAAATATGCGCTTTTCACCAATAAAAAGAGAGAGAGTAATTATCCAAAGACTCGAAATTGAACAAAGGCTGAAATCTGAATTGCTTTATCTAAGCTCATATTTTGTCTTTACTATACCTCATGAAACATTATCTTCCCAAGCCACAAGTGGACATACAAAGGCCTTATTTTTTGGTTAAAAATATATTTCAATAAGATGTAATTCCCCATAATTAAAGTTTGTGATTTTTGACCAAAATATAGACTTTCTCAAAAGGTGATTAGGTAATATATTCGTTTCCTTGATGACTAATAACATGGACTTACGCTCAACAAAACTCTGAGTTTTTATTATAGCTTGATAGCAATGTTCATACAAAAAAAAATAATAAAAAAACTCAAAGACTATTACAGGTAATTACTTTCCTTGTTAAATCCATCATCGGTTTACTTGGCTATGGTTGTACTGAAATAGTCTGATAATATATCCACGTACTCCAGTGTGCCCATAGTGAGTCCAAAGAATAGCTTAGAAACTTAAGTAATCACGTAGATTATACAACAAAACAACGCTCTTTCTTACATAAGACTATTGTTCTTCTGTAACATGTTATGGATTCTAATCTATATAAATATAACAGTACTGTCTGTTGTATGTTCATGTAACTACTTCACAGGGTATGGATGGACCTTCACCAAAATTGTTAGTTATGGAGGTTCGTTACGTCCACGAGGGAATTCATACAAATTTTCAGTTTTGCATTTTGCGGTTTTTATGGGCATTTTTGCTTTTTTTACCACTACTTCGCTGTCTTTTGATGGATCTTCACCAAATTTGGCATAAAGGTTTGTTGGGTCCATGCGGAGATACATGCAAAGCTGTGGTTTCACATTTTGTGTCTTGCAGTTTTTATGGGCGTTTTTGCGTTTTTTAGAATTACATATAAGGAAAGCAACTTTTCATGTCCTAAGATAACTTTTCATTGGTCATTAACTTCCCTCCAGGGGACGGGTACTCCAGCTAGTGTAACAATATATAACTACTAGATGATTGGAAATGCATGGATATACTATCACTATGAATATTGATCATGACCTGTCTTGCTTTAAATTCCTATTTGACTGCAGCACCTTGCATACAACTAAGTATTCATTGTACAGTGAAATAAAAATATGATGGATGACATATTAATATGCACATACTGATAGTGTATTCAACCTCTTGTATGTTTACTTTTTGCGATCCCTGTTCCTTGTTTTTAAATTTTAATCATCTAGTTTGTTAACTTTTTTATATCCATTTTATGGGCAATCGTATAGTTTACATTGTATGTATATAACTTTTTTTTTAATTATCAAGGTATCACATGTTCTGGTCAGTTATAGTTAGTCCTTCAGTATTGTATCAGAAAATGTTTTGCCGGAGATCCACTGAACAAAGTACAAAAAACAATGATAAACAAGATGTAACTAGGTTGCATGTTTGTAAATAATGCATGTGTGCAGCCATGTATTTTTCTGTTTCTGATTCCATTGCGATATAGCTAAGTTGCAAAGTTAGTTAGCTGTATAAGTAGGTTTCTATATCTAGCTATATTCCTTACTCGCCAAAGTACCTGGCTTCGCTCGGGTTATTAGGTTGATATATTCTAGATAACTATGTCAGTGTGTGTGTATTCTGAACCCATTTTAACATAAAGGTATAACCTATATACTTTTCTTACTAAGCAACATGACATAAAAACTTTTCTATATATTAGATGTTGTTCTATAAGAAACTACTTCTTTTCTATGTGTTTTTCGCTAACTTGCCTCATTAAAAAGTTTCGCACGCGCACGCGCGTGGATAAGTAATAACCAGATGCAACCGTCAGTATGGGTGCAAAATTTCAGGTGTGTGGGTTCTTTTCTTGGAGCTATGACAGTCACACTTCTTTTTCTATGTGGTTTTTCGCTAGCTTGCCTCATTAAAAAGATGCGCACGCGCATGCGCACATGGATAAGTAAAATACACAGGTGCACACCCTTAGGGTCCACTTAGTATGTGTGTAAAATTTCAGGATTCTAGGTTCTTTCCTCTTGAAGTTATGGCGGTCACACACAGACACGCCTTTTTATTATTATAGATACAGAACATTGCATAGCACACAATATATAAAATTGTAAGTGAATTTGTAGCTACATATATAACTATTTGATACTTGTATTAACATTAAATACTATAATTATTTTACATAGCTATAGCATACAGTGTATAGTTATGTGTGAATTTGTAGCTATATATATTGCATAATGAACATCAAATATTGGTTATTTGCATTGCAATTAAATAGCTACTAGTTATCTATAATTATACTTGTTTATTAATTGCCCAGGTTTTAGTAAAATATTTGTAGCCGCTTGTAAAACTTTAATCAGTAATGATAAGGCTGGAGACGCTGTTATAAATACCGTATTTGCACGAATATAATGCGCACCCAATTTTGAAAGGTAATCTTGAAAAAAAAGTGTTTTTTTTTACACATCAGTTATACAAAATGTATTGAATAGTTTCTAAATACGGTAAACAACTATCGATGTATTAAACATACTTGGAAATCGTTCATTGAAATGTTTTTTACGTGTCAATTTTACAAAATTTATTGAAAAGTTTATATGTGGTGTTGCACTAAGCTAGTCATTCATCTTCACATAAATCTTTGTCATTGCTAGAATTGTTACTACCATTGGATTTGCTTCTTGAAGCATTGCTTCATCCTCTTCTGATTCCCACAGCATGTCATCATCTGTCCCATCCATTTCATTGGATATGCAACATTTTTTTAAACCTTTAATAAGACTTTAATGATTTTGGTGGTAGCTTCTAGTAAAATACCTAGCAAAATTGAAAGTGTGCGAAAGTGCATCAATATTTCGGGAAGTATTTGTAGGGAAAAAAGTGTGCATTATATTTGGGCAAATACAGTATACACACTGTTTACTCTAATACAACGAAGCGTTTCCGACTAATATGGCGGTGTTTAAATGGCTTATACATTTCTGAGTGGCTTCGAAGAGCTTATGTTGGTAACGAAGAAGAACTTAAAAAATTTTAGGGGTGGAAATCTCGATTTTCAAGAATCAACTTACAAATAGCCCTACAACTTTTGCAGGAGTTTGTTTAGTAGCTGTGTATGGATTTAGGGGCAGTATACCTAGCCATTTTTGCTGTAGACTTCGGTGTTTGAATGGCTTCGAAGAGAAACTTGGCCAGTAGATATGAAAAAAAACTGATATAATCTTTCCTTCTCTTTCAAGAATCAACATAAAAATAGTTCTATGACCTGTGCAGGAGTGTTTTTAGTAGGTTTGTCCAGGTTTGAGTAAAATATTCATAGTCGTGAAACAAGAATATTATAAATAATAATAATAATAATATGAAGAACAAATGGATGAATCTTGCCTAACAATCGGAAAATTAACTTTTTGTTATTATCAATATTTTAGCAGCCTTAGCCACTGATATAGAAGGTCTTGAGTGTTGTTTTAAGAATAAGTCTGCTTTTTAAGATGGCTTTTGCCTGTATGTTCTATTAGAATGTTTGTAAAATTCTTGGGTGATCCCTAATATAGAGCAATATCGTGGTTCATGAAACAAATTTTGTTTTACAACAACAGTTCACCTTCTTCTTATAGCAGTGACTACATTAAAATCATCACCTGACTGTATAGTATATGCACAGTGACCTGCACCTTAGATCTCTTGGTATGGTCTTATCTACTAATTCTGGAAGTATGCAGCCCAGATATGGTGTCACTGAGTGGGATCATAACAATAGATAGGCGAGTTGATCCATTCTACTCTGTGAAATATAGGTCTGTACAGCTTCATATTGCTCAAAAGAGGGTATATCTAGGTAGTTGTGTTTGCCACCAGTACCATAACCTGTTAAAATCTAGGGAATGGAGAGTGCACAGTGGATAATGCACACAGCAAAGTGCTTGACTTCACTGCCAGTGATAATATACAACATTGAATGAAAAAACAATTGCCATCACCTCGTTCTTTTTTTTTTTTTTCGTGAACAGCAATCCGATGTGTAAGGATTACATCAGACCCTCCAGACTGGTGGTGAAATGAGCACTGGAACTGTATTCTCAGTGTCTCACAAGCTCGTCGCTTCCTAGGATAGAATCGAAGGTCTGAAAATTATGAATTTCTTCAACTTCTGGACGATGAAATCCAAACTTGCACTTGGTCACAAAGGCACTTCTGTACTTCCTTTTAGACTTGCAGTAGTTGAAGCATCGATAACTTTGATATCTTGGCACCTGATAGAGTTCTGAATTAGTCTTTTCATCAGAAATTCTGCATGTAATTCTTTTTTGAAGGCATTAAAGAACCTCATTAGAACATGATAGTGAGAAGTACCTCAAGCTTGGTACTCCTTTCAAAAGTAATGGACAACTTTATCCGGTGCTGGCTTTTCAAAGTAACTGTGGAAAAGAAGTCATGAAACTTCTGGGAAAATTTACGTGATTCAGATACTAGATATTCTCCCTGTATGCTAGTTGTCAGGCGCCTCATTGACCTTATGAAGGTAAGCAGCTATGTCTGGAGAGTCATGCTCTGCGTGGCTAAATGTGAGAAAGAGTGATTGAGGACCATATTTTCGTATCATACACATAACATCAATTCTCTTTAAGTACCAAAACTGCTTAGTATCACATACTGTTTGGAGCATGGTGGAGACTCCAGTTCCTGCAAGAACTTGCCAACAGACATTCCACTCTTACCCATGCTCTTCATCATATTAAACATACCTTGCAACTTGCAACAGTTCTTTCAACTTCTTCAACCATAAATAATAAAATAAGAACATTTGGTTTTTGCAAAAGCGAGATTCTTTGTTTAAAATGCGTGATCTTATGTTTTAACTAAAGAACAGATCGACTTCACGTGGATGAAACTCCCCATATCTGCCAGTAGAAACAGTGTAGAAAAGCAAAGTACACCAATAAACTGCTGCCGATTGTCTAAAGCAGGTTCTTGTACTCTTAGCGATTTGTAATGCTCAATATCTGAACCAACGAGAAGCTTTTTATCCGTGCCCTAACAGTATCTTCCTGAAGACCCACAATATATTCAAAACACTTTGCTAAGACTACAGAATGAACATCATTAACTACATCAATTGTTTTCTTATTGGCTTTGTCTATTGAACTATTGTTCACGTCTGCATATAGGAAATTAGTTTCCTTCAACTTGTTAACAGCTGTTTTAATATCTTCAACGAGACTTTACCACACAACTTTATCCTTAGGGGGTCGGCCATCTATTACAACTCGGGGTCTGGCAAATCAGCCAAACGATCCTTGGAAATATCGTTAACCGTATTTAGTTTTTCCAAGGTATCATGAGAAGGCAGGAGAAGGAAGAACATAGTCCCTTTCATTGCTTTGAGTGAATTGTATATTAGCACCTTTCCAGTGTAAATACCCAACCAGACAATAGTTTGAAAAGCCTTTGCCTTTTGAATCAACTGTTTTTCAAGGGCATTTAACTTTCTGAGCTTATCTGGTGTTGGCTCAGTAAATTGTCCATTCAGAATGCATCATGCAGGTAATTTGCTGGAGTTCAAGTTATAACGACAGTACTTTCACACAAATTGTTCTGTCCCTAATCCCTGGATCACTCTCAATCATAAATTGCGTCAACCATTTCCAGGTATCCGATTTAAATTTACGCATGTGAAACTTGAATTTGGTAGTAGATATATTTCATAGCTGGGTTAAATATATATAGCAGTCAGTGGAGGTGGTCACTAGAACCACTGATGAGATTTCTCCAGTTTTTTCTTTCATTATATAGGGTACACATACCGACTGTGTACTTTCAGTCATTACTGGCAAATTTAGAACAAAAAAAAGAAACCCTACTTATATTCAAAACTGGTGAAACATTAATTTCCATCAATCATTTGAGGGGGGGGGCTTTTACGTGCTATGTTCACATTTTCAAGATATATATATATATTAAGGGAGATTTTTAAAATCACATATTACTTATTGATAATAAAAAAGA
>NW_013670072.1:27316-30190 GCF_000517525.1 Limulus polyphemus | reverse complement strand
CAATAACAGTTATTACAAATAGTTATTACAAACAATGATTTATAAACAAAAGTTTCACAAACTTACAAGCAATGTAAGGTTTTCCTTTTAGTCTGGAACTTCTTCAACACTTATCAAAGGTTCACGATGAGCGAGTTGATTACGAGTTGACGTAGGTATAAATCATTTAACGGGATGCTAGCTAGCTTTGTCCTTCGTTATTTATCAGCTACACACACCAACTTTTCCACCCTGACGTTATATAATGTTTTCGTAAAAATGCAAATGTCCAATGAGAAGCCACTGAAATATAATGAGTTGTAATGTTCGAATTTTGTAAATGCTCCTGGTCAAATATCTGAAGTTTTCTGATGGATAAGCGTTATAACAATCACAGTTATAGCTTCCGAAGTTTATAGCACACTGACTATAGCAAACTAATAATAGATAACCTCTTCTTTTTTTGATGCGTCGTGTTGGTTATATTTATAGGCATGTGCAGGTTTTTCTAGAAATTTCAGTTTTACGTAACAATACTGGCGCTAACACAAGTATTTACTTACACACATATTGTTGATTCTTACTCTCGAGTATCTTCTACAATTTTGGAAAATAGGCGGGAGTTTTGCAATACATATTTAACAGTATACGCCATGTATGTTTCTAAATATAAATTTAATATAAACAAACGTTGATATCAAAATAAATATACAATAACAAATTCGTTACAAATATTAGATTAGAAAATCGCAAAGTTTCATAGTTTTATTTGAAGAGGATGACTTTTCGAGCTAGTGCTCTTCCTCAGATCATACAGCTTACAACAAAGGCACATGCACAGAATTAAACAAAAATGTGTGCGTAGCTTTCTGAACGTTTAGCGTGGGATTTATTTGCAAAATTACATCTGATACATAAATATTACAAGTTAAGAAAAGATAAAATAGACTGAAATTAAAGTAAAGAAAAAATTTGAATCTGTAGGAAAGAAAAGCGTTCATTTAAACCAGATGGTTGTCAAGTCCCCAGATTGTAGATTAATCTTCTTTCCAGTCATTCTCTTTTGTGAATGTCTATTGGATAAACCTATAGGCAAACATTTCACCGTCAACAACCGTACAGTTGAGGAATTTTCGATTGTAGGACTTATTAGTGATCCAATATATATTCACCAAAAGAGAACTACTGGAAAGTAGATTAATCTACAATCTGGAAACCCTACAACCATCTGGTTTAAATGGACGCTTTTGTTGCCCATATTTTGTTTCAATTTTAATTTCAACCTGTTTTTTTTCTTTTCTTGACTGATAATATTTGTGTAAAAGCTGTAATTTTGCAGAGAAATTTCACGCTCAACGTTCAAAATGCGACGCATGCAATTGTTTTTTAATTCTGTACATGCGCCTTTGTTGTAAGCTGTACGATCTGATGAAGAGCACTAGCTCTAAACGTCATCATCCTGAAATATAAATATAAAAACTTGGCAATTATTTAACTTATTCTTTAATTCCTAGAATATGATCACCATATTTTAGCTGATTTATTTGTATGGTGATTTAATCGGGTAAGTAGCTTTTTTAAACTCTCCAAGTTTGTATATAGGATAATAAAAATAATGTTACGTCTCTGTGTTCGTTTGTCAATTTCCCGGTATAAATTCTTCCCGAGGAACTTCAGAGATATAAGTTCTTTCTTAAATAAAACTAGTTTATTCTTTCTCAATTTAACTTTGCAATACACTTAATTTCCACAGTCACTTTGAACACACGCTATAATTCACAATGATTCACGCACTTACTTACGGTCACTAACGCGCTTGACTCAATTGTCCATTTTGATCTCTGCCTGTCTGCAATTCAATTCCGATTAATTTGTCTCACGTTATCCGGCGCACTTATATACAGGAATAGAGGGCGCCTAGCATATACTGGATTATTCGTGATGTTCCCGGATCCTTTTAGAATATCATGACGTGTTACCAGTGTCACGTGACTACTGCTGTCGTAACAGTACTAATATTTGTATTATGAGGTTACAACTTTACATG
Source organism: Limulus polyphemus (assembly GCF_000517525.1). NCBI lineage: Eukaryota > Metazoa > Arthropoda > Merostomata > Xiphosura > Limulidae > Limulus > Limulus polyphemus. Next base: position 28,164 of record NW_013670072.1, on the reverse strand, counting down.
ATATATTATACTCTATAGAACTTCTAAACACGAGTGCGCTGACTAGATCCTAAATCATTCTGTCAATCTGACATTAACTCGACTAATATAAGAATCTAACATGCCGAATGTTAGTACCTAGGCCTAACGTGTTAACTAGATATATATATATGTAATCTTTAGATCTGGATCTACATTATGACATAGTATAAACTGTGAAATCGATACGACTATAGGCAATTAAACTTGTACAGATAGATACAGGTCTAACATTTACTTGATTTAGCGCTAAAAATAATCGGCTAACGTTAGGCCTAGGCCTAATTGTTCGTGCACGCGGTTTAAAGAAAATCAATTATACATGTAACAGTTATATCTAATAGATCTAAGTATGGATCTAATGGTAAATCTAGTTTTACAAAGATTAAACAGAAAATTTAATCAATATTAGATCTAGAGGTCTTAATGCCACTTATTTTCAACGAAATTAGCAAATTTTCTTGTAGGCTATCTTGTGTCTATTGATTTATGTCTAAATAATACATGTCAAGAAATTTTACTTGGACCTTAAGTCTTCGCTCAGTCGCACTTGCAGGATTCAGATATAGATCGAATAATAAATTATATTTTTTCCTAATATATATATATACATATCACTGCTTGCATATTGTTATGACAGCGGAAGTCACGTGAAGCTGGTAACACATGATGAGTTTCTAGAAGGATCATGAAGGCCGAGTGCATTCGAGACGCCCTCTTTTTTTAATATATAAACCTGGCGAGTAAAACCAGCACGATAGGCAGATAAATAGAAGAGATATAGATAAATTGATGATAGAGATAATTGAGTCAAGCGAACAGTAGGCACC
>NW_013670072.1:24865-26627 GCF_000517525.1 Limulus polyphemus | reverse complement strand
GAAAGGACTTGTATCGCTGAAGTTCCTCGGAAAGAATTTGTACCGGAAATTAACAAACGACCAGATACGTAACAATATGCATGTCAGCGTTTGTTAGTCTGAGGCCTAAATCTAATTTATTCTAATGTTATTTTTCGTTTTACTTCAACATGCTTATGCCAATTATGGAAAGAAAGTGGTAAAGCTGCATCCAACGTTTTTTGGAGTAATGTAATGCGTTATAAATCAGACCAATACATTTTTCATTTAATTTTATCAAATCTACAGCATAACTAAAACCGTTCATAAATTTAAAAGATGACAAAAATATACTGGCATCTTAGTTTAGTAAAGATAAGATTTTGCGTTCTAACACACATATCATGTTATATGGACATTAACTGTGTAAATCTACTTGTCTTTGTTTGCATTGCTGTATGCATTAAGACCTCAATAAGCGTAAAATCTCCAAAATAACGCAAGACTTAACTATGTATTTGACATTCAGTGCTGCCAAATCAAATCTAAAGGCCCAGAGCTATTTGTTTGTAACAGGGAATTCTCTTTGAAATTCTAGAAATCCTGCTAAACAGGCAGAGAGTAATATATAAAATATGCATGCGCATCTTCTTATGAGGCAAGTTACCGAAAAAACACATACAAAAGAAGAAACAGACAGAAACACGTATGCACACATGTGCATCTTTTTAATGAGGCAAGGTAGCGAAAAACCACAAAGAAAATAAGTAGTTCCGTATATAACAACATCTAATATATAGAAAAGTCAGTGCGTTTTGGTAAAAATGGATTCCAACAGTGGCTTTTATGTCATGTTGCTTACAACAAAAGTATAACCTAATATTGTTGCTAGTCTATGTACTGGAAGTGTAAAATAAAATGTGTTAGAAATTTCTGATATCAAATGTAAATCGAAATATTTAATGCAATGATAAATTTCATTGATGATAAATAATTCTTAATTTACTGTACTTTTTTACTTTATACTTTAGAATATATTGTTACGTCTGTGTTCGTTTGTTAATTTTTCGTAGAAATTATTTCCGAGAAACTTCAGCGATACAAGTATTTTCTTAAATAAAACTAGTTTATTCTTTGACAATTCAACTTTGCAATACACTTAATTTGTTTGTTTGTTTTTGTATTTCGCGCAAAGCTACACGAGGGCTATCTGCGTTAGCCGTCCCTAATTTAGCAGTGTAAGACTAGAGGGAAGGTAGCTAGTCATCACCACCCACCGCCAACTCTTGGGCTACTCTTTTACCAACGAATAGTTGGATTGACCGTCACATTATAACGCCCCCACGGCTGAAAGGGCGAGCATGTTTGGTGGGACGGGGATACACTTAATTTCCAGTCACTTTAACATAAGCACATGCTTTAATTCACAACGAACAATTCATGCACTTTACTTACTACCGCGCATGACTCAAATGTCCGTCTCTATCTCTGCCTGTCTGCAATTATCTATACGCCATCACTTCATTTGCCGGGTTATATATATATATATATAAAATAGAGGGCCTGTCGATAAGACTACAGTTGCCACGAACAGACATGATCCTTCTAAAATCTCATGACGTGTTACTAGCGTCACATGACTTCCGCTGTCGTAACAATAGCCACTTACATTAAACCAATAGAGAATTAACAATAACTTAGTTAAATGTACAGAATTTACAAACACACAATTAAAATTCAACAAAGTATCTTAATTTTACGGGACGTATATTCTTCCATACTGGTCTCTGTCTCGTTGGCTTCT
>NW_013670072.1:19902-23973 GCF_000517525.1 Limulus polyphemus | reverse complement strand
ACACTGGCTCCTCATATGTCATTGCACAGTTCCAACAACCTTTCTGTGTAGCAGCCTTTCCTGCCGTGGCATCTTCCCTGTGTTGAAGTTTCCGGCATTAAGCTTTCTTGTGCCCAGGTTTGTTACAGTGCCAGCAAAGCCCCTCAAACCTTTCTGAAAGTTGACCTTTTCTGGCCTTGAATCCTGATGACTGTACCAACCTTCGCACATCTGTGCTGGACTTAACATAGGATTCGAATTCAAGAGCTCTATCCATTGCATCCTGCATAGTAGAGGGGCGAGCTTGCTTTACTTGTATCTTCAGTTGTGGACTGTTCAAGGCATCTACAAACTGATCCCTCAGCAACAACTTGAGGAGATCGGGTGGTGCAGTTGGGTAGGCCTTGTGTGCCATATTTTCCAAATCCTGTGCCAACTCTTGCAGGCTTTCCACTTTAGCACGGACTCTAGTCCTAAACCTTGCCCTTTAGACTTCAGACTGATTTTGAGTTCCATACCTGAGTTCTAGAGCAGCTACCAGTGCTATATAGTTGTGTCTGTCATCTGCTGAAAACTGTCCAAGTATTTCCAGTGGTTGTCCCTTCAGGCTCGTTGCCAGGTACAATGCTTTCTGCTCCTCTGTCCATCCATTCATTTCTGCCAGTAGCTAAAATTGTGCTCTATATGCTTCCCACGGTGCCTTCCCATCGAATTCCTGTGGCTTCCTTTGTACTAGATCACCCCTATTGCTGACACTCATGTCTGGAATGTGACTTCTGGCAGGACTGAAGATGTCTGCATTAGGGTTTAGCTGCGGGGTCTGGAAGGAGCTTTCTGTTGTCTAAGGCTGATTAGGTCCATGGTTGATATATCCTCCCTGTGTAAAAGACGGTAAATCGTCCTTTAATGTATTTAATTCACTTTGAAATTTACTAATGTTTTCCATTTGTACTTCTTGCCACTGTTGTTAACTTTGCTGTAGTTGCTGCTGACTTTCCTGCAACTGTTGGAGACTTTCTTCCTGTTTCCTTTCTTGTTCCAGGTGCCACTGTTGTAGTCTCTCTTCTTGTTTATTTTCTTTCTCCTCCAACCACTGCTGTAGCATCTCTTCTTGTTTCTTTTCTTTCTCCTCCAACCACTGCTGTAGTCTCTCTATTTTATTTTCTCGTTCTTCTTGTTTCCTTTCTTTTTCCTCCAACAACTGCTGTAATCTCTCTTCTTGTTTCTTTTCTTTATCCTCCAACAACTGCTGTAATCTCTCTTCATGTTTCTTATCTCGTTCTTTTTGTTTCTTTTCTTTTTCCCCAACAACTACTGTAATCTCTCTTGTTTATTTTGCTGTTTGAGCTGCCACTGTTGCAAGTTTTCTTGCCACTGCTGTTGTCTCTCTTCTTGTTTCTTTTCTTTTTTCCTCCAACAACTGTTGTAATATCTATTCTTGTTTCTTTTCTCGTTCTTCTTGTTTCTTTTACCGTTCTTGTATTGCTGCCATCCAATCTGCTAAGTCGTAATTTTATTTGCCACTTCTCATTTCCATCATCTTTTTTTTTACGTCCCACTCTCTGACACCAATTTGTTGCGTATCTGCTTGTTTGTTAATTTCCCGTAGAAATTCTTTCCGAGAAACTTCATCGATGCAAGTCCTTTCTCAATTAAAACTAGTTTATTCTTTCTCGAGACAACTTTATAATACACAGAATTTCCACAGTCAATACATTTGCAATCTCGATAACAAAACATGCACTTTATATTACCGTCACTACTGCTCAGTTGACTCAATTATCTGTCTCTACATCTGTCTATCTGCCATTCCTGCTTTATTTGCCGGGCTTATATACAAAACAAAAACAAAAAGATGGCGCATGGAACAGACTACAGTTACCAGGACAATTCGAGAGCCTTCGAGAATCTCATGACGTGTTACCAACGTCACGTGAATTCCGCTGTCGTAACAATATGTTCCCAATAACAAAATCCTTGGCTTATTTATAAGGGCTGATGTTGATCCTGTTAGCAAAAAAGTTAAAAATCTGAGCTAAAACAAATATATCCAGACTAAACCAAAATAAATAAAAAGTCGATCTTGTTGTCTAAATGTAATGTATCTGAGAAAAACTGCTCTGAAATAACATGTGTAATAATGGAAATTTAGATGGTGAAGCATGTATTAAGTATCGGAATATCTATTGAAACGTTCGAAAAGTATTGTAACTATTGGCATACAACATCGAATAAGAAAAAGGTACATACTATAATTCAACCCACAGTATTACGCAAGCAACTAGAATTGGCATGAAATCGTAACTTGGGTGTTTTTGTGTTGTTTCATTCTCTATCTACAGAAAAACGATTTATTTGTTCCATTTGGAGCTTAATAGGAGTGATCCAACACAGATGAAGTGGAACACAATTTAAGAGAGTTTTAGATTTGAAATGCTGTGTAGTTTAAACTGCTGTTAGATTAAACCATTTCAAATCAAAATAGAGTAGTTTGAAGGATTTTTTATTACACCGATATTCTATGATTTCTTGCCAGCGAAAGTAATGACTCTCATAGACCATAATGTAACTCGTGTCGCTTGTTATACGATACGGTAGATTCCGCAACCTACTCTTAGGGCTATGGAAAACAAAAGTAGCCAAAGTTTTTATTATTAAAACCTATATAGGCCTATTAATTATACTTCTGTTATTTTTGTTATACTACAAATACTTATGAATAACTTTGAAACTAAATACAACTATTAAATATGATAAGGACCCTTGATCAACAAAAGATAGTTGTTTAAAAGAGCCTATTTTTTATTCTTGACACTGTTCATTTTATTTATTTTCTTGACACAGTTCATGTTATTTATTTTCTTGACACAGCTCATGTTATTAAATGATTTTATTGACACAGCTCATGATATTAAATTATTTTATTGACACAATTTGTGATATTTATTTTAATGACACCGATCATGTTATTCATTTTCTTGACACGGCTTGTGATTCTTATTTTCTGGACACGGTTCATGTTATTTATTTTATTGACACAGCTCAGGTTATTAATTTTATTGACACAGTTTGTGATATTTATTTTCTTGACACGGCTCGTGTTATTTATTTTCTTGACACATTTTATGATATTTATTTTCTTGACACAGTGTGCGTTATCTATTTTTTTGATGCGGCTCATGTTATTTATTTTCATGACACGGTTCACGTTATTTACTTTCTTGACACAGTTTGTGATATTTTCTTTTAACCTAATTAATTATTTCAATTTTTCTAGACTATTGTTAGGGGGAGTTGATGTTTTAACACTATAGGATCTGATATTCTCATAACATCTATATAGTTTTTTAATAATATATCATTAACTTTAATGGATTCTAGTTTCATCACCAACTAGAGAGCCTCATCTAAAGATGTGCACCTACTTTGATTCAACCTAATTCTCATATTCTAGTCTGTTAAGGCATCTAGAAATTGGTCACGAGAAGTATATAGGTAAGATTATTGGGTAAGTCCTTTCAAATATTCTACAAATATTCTGCATACTTTCTTCTTGTGTGTCACTTCAGATCTTTTGGATAAGGCAACTACTAAGGATTGATAGCTATTACAGATTGTTTACAGGTTATTCAATGTTGTCAAAGTTGGTCCTTTTCAATGAGCAGCAAGATGACTAGCATTTTGTTCACTATTTCACCCATTCACTTTGGAAATTAGTTTGAATTGAGCCTGGTATTCCTTCTCATCATAGTCTGTCAACTTCTTTATTAGCTTATGTTGAACTAGTCATTTATATTCTGTAACTTGATATCGAAGTATCATGGCTGGAGTAGTCCAAGAAGGTTTTTAATAGTAGGTTTTTAGTAGTGGTAATAGGTGTAGACCAAATAAATTATTCTATTCCTTATTTTAAAGTAGTTGGTGTTTTAGAGTGGAATTCTTTAGTTGATGAAGAAAGATTTAATCTTTGTTTGATAATAATGTTACGACAGCGGAAGTCACGTGACACTGGTAACACGTAATGAGTATCTAGAAGGTTCCTGAAGAGGCTAGTGCGTTCTAGGCACCCTCTATTCTTGTATCTAAGCGTGC
>NW_013670072.1:18390-18902 GCF_000517525.1 Limulus polyphemus | reverse complement strand
AGCCAAGAAACGATGGGAAATGTGTAATGTAATGAGTAATTGAATGTATGCTGACAGAGTATTGTTGAACCGAGCACGAGAGACGTTCGTCGTGAATTATAGAGTTTGTTATAGAGCGACTATTGAAATTAAGTGTATCGCAAAGTTGTATTCAGAAAGAATAAACCAGTTTTATTTAAGAAAGGACATGCAGTACATATTGTGCTAAAAGGGGACCCAAGCATAAGGGACGTGCTCCAATGAAGTTATATCAAGTTGGTGCACCAATGGAAAGAGTAGCCGTCGACATTGCTGGTCCTCTGCCCCAAACTCGTGCTGGAAACAAGTGCATTTGTGTGGTGATCGATTATTTCACCAAGTGGCCTCAGGCATATGCAATACCAAATCAGAAAGCTACAACTGTAGCTTCGGCTATTAGTGATTTCTTCTTCAGTTTGGTATGCCATACGAACTGCATTCGGATCAAAGCCGTAACTTTGAATCAGCTGTGTTCCAAGAATGCTGCAAGTTGT
>NW_013670072.1:3878-17390 GCF_000517525.1 Limulus polyphemus | reverse complement strand
TTAACTAACGAACGGAGACGTAACACAAGGCTTCTTTATCCTCAAACCTGTTGCGAAATGACGCTCCCCCCATTGTAAGACTACATAAACGTGAAATACCACATTATAACAATTTTTTTTAAAATGCGCCTTAACACTCATTATCAGTATCGTTGTAATAATATTTTTTCTGTGCACTATATAAAGTTCCCTCTTTCTGCTTTACGCTGTTTGAAAATATCGATTCAGGGTTTTTTTTTTTTTTGTTGTTGTTGTTGTTGTTGTTAATTGATGATGGAACATATTTGACGATAAAATATCGTAATGAAATCTTTTAGTAAAAAATGAAACACTCTTCTTAAACGAAGCTTATGTTCTGTAAAATTTTATTGCAATATTTCTCGTTATTGATATAGTGCAAAATTTTACAAACTGTAGACAGCACATAATATTCTATTTTGTGCGAAGCATAAGCTAAACAAACGCCCTCTATTATTTAAGCATAAATGCATAAAAGTTGCTCTGTATTACTATTAAGGTACCCTGTCTAAAATTCTTGTGTGTCTGGGACGTGTCGTTTGAAAATATCGTTTCTAACTTTTGGGTTTGTATAATTTCTGGTAATAGATTATTGAATATGCAAAAAAATTGCAATTGGACCGTAATGAGACATTACTCATAAATAAATCTTGTGTGCTGTACGATGTTTTTGTTTTTATTTCAGGCTATATCAGTGTGATATCTTTTTTTATTTGATATCCCTTACTAATGCCAGTAATGGCCTTAGTCAGTTAAGTTAAAAATTGAATTTGAAGTTAGACTTTTGAGATCATCATTAATTCTAATACACAATATTGTATTCTCACAATTCATGAATAACAGGGAAGCACTTTTTTAGTCTTTATTAATTACATATAAAATGAGGTACTAACACATTCTCAATATGGATTGATCTGTTTAAAACTGATATTGATAAGGTGAGAGAAAGACTGGAAATACGGCATTATTATTGTATATATAAGTGCTGTTAATTATATAAATACATTATAATCTTACTGAATATCCGAACATGGAAACTGTTAACTTTTTTATATTAAAACTCAACGTTTTTGTAAACAGATTATAAATATAACAGTGTAACTTACATTATAAGCCCTCAACATCCAACATGGTAAACTTGAATCAAGTGCCAATAATAGTCTATGGTATACTCGGATCTATAAGAATGGATAGTTAGGCCTACAACACTTACAGTACTACAACTAAAACAGTTAGTAATACTACTGATTAGAGCACTAAACTGGACCCAGGACTTGCACTTGTAGTTGTTTTGTTTTTGATGAAACCTTCACTGAAAGATAGTGTAAAAGCTTTCTGTAATATAGACAATTATATTGTAATTCAACTCCAAGTTTTGATTTAAGTCTTGGTACAGTTAATTTGTTATATTCATTAATTACAAAGTTCAATTTGGGTAATCTTTATACTATGAGAGTCACCAAAATTAAAAACCATGCATATGCTATATCTAATTAAATATTGCCCATTTTTGGTATGTTGCAGCTGTTAATTATACAAGTTTTTAAATAGATGTTTTATATTAAGACAAAATAATATGTATTTAGCATACTCAACAAAAGTCCATCACATTTGGATGTGTGTGATTACAAACCCATGGATAGGATTTTGAAACGTCTAGCAAGACCTTGTTTTGAATATTCCCTTATTTTACAAATGTACAATTTAGAAAACTTAATGTTATTATTTTTTTGCAATAACCAACATTTCATTTATAAATCTTTTAATTTCTGGGATATTGTTCATTAGATGACATGGTTTATACAAATGTAATACTCAAGAATTTAGAGTTTGTACTAAGTTTCGATTCCAATTGATAAAATGAAATAACAAGAGAAAAATGTACTTAACTAAGTATAAAAAGTACTTTTCCTTTACTTACAACCACCTGTACTGAAGTGTAGTTGAAATAACATAGATTATTCTAATTCTTTGTCAGCTTTAAAGATATAACAAAATGCTTTGTTTGACAGTAACTTCACTCTAGTGAGAAGGGCATATATTTATGTATTTGATTAATAAGTTTAACTTCTCTTGTTTGTACTAAGAACAAACCATGTCTTTAGGTAGCCTTTTTAGGGTATAAACTCGTGTATTTGGTTAATGAGTTGATCCTCTGGTTTTCCTCTTTGTAATTAGAACAGATTACATCCTTTGTTAGTCTCCTTTCTACAAGAAAATGAGACTTCAACTTATATTGCAGAGTTAAATTTTATATAAATTGGTACTGCTTGACATACCTGTTTGTTTATTTTTTGTCTCCCAGGTTGTTTAAAACTTGTGTTTGAAGTCATGGCAGCTCTAAGTGATGAAGAGGTGGTAAAGGCATGCTCTGAACCAGATCCAAGCACAAAGGTGAGTGTGCTAAGTATGTTGATGGAGGAAGAGGCTTGGAGCTAACATTATGTACAAATATTTCTGTTCTGCCAGTGTATGTTGTGTTCCTTGAAGTAAAGTATAACATATTTATTTTGCTTCCTTCTTTATTGCCACTTTCTCTTATAGGATCCTGGGATGTGTTCTGATAAGCGATGCTTAATTATGATGAACATCTACTATTTGTATATTTCCTGTTATTGCAGCATACCTATAAAGAAAAAGATGCACATATTGAAGCAATTCTCTGGACCTTGTAAAATTTCATGTAAAATAATTTTATAGAAGGTATCTGTGAATAATTTTGAAGTGCTATTGAGACAACTACCCCAAATCTGGCAATGTATATCAGAGTTTACTGTTATAATTATGAGGTTGCTACGTGTTTGTGGTTATATAGAAAAAACTAAAAAATGAGTAAATTTCCAATAGACCTGATAATTTGCTGAAAATAACTAAATGTATCGGAGATGATAATTAAAAATTATTTATGTGAGCATAAAAATAAAAACTAGGTTTTGTTTTAGGACTGATCAAAAAAACAATTATTTTATTTTTTTCTGATTTCTATTCATACAAATACAAAACTGTTTTGAAAGTTGTGCATGATTACCATGTCATCAAGTTTGATCAATCGGTAGTTGGAGAAAAAATTACTAGCAACAGTACTTAATTACTACATTTGTTAATGATGTGTTTGCATGCTTTTTTGTTGTTGTTTTTTTCATTTTTATATGTGCCTTTTTTCAGGATTTTTTCTTTCAACAAACTATGTTTCGTATCAAAGATCCAAAAGTATCTTTAGATTTTTATACAAGAGTTCTTGGAATGAGGTGAGAATTGATATTTATAAGTATAACCTACCTTTCTTTTACAATTTGTTAAAATATTTTGTTTGCTGTATGAATGGGATGTTACTCTAGACCCCTACAATTAGTAGTTGTGTTCTATTAAAGATTTGAAAAGAATACTCCATTTTCATAATTTTATGTAACCCTTGAATAATTATTCATTAGTAACTTTTCAAAACTGTGTGGATAATGAGCAGTATTTTCATAAAATAATAATTGTTGTGCTTATATTTTTAGCTGCGGCATAGCGGCTCACAGCATGGCTCTTACTTCCTCAAGTACAAACTTTTAGCTCATAGCTCCATCATCTCCTGGCTAATTTGAGATCTAATTACAGTTTTTGACTCAGGAGGTTAAACCCTTTCAGTTGCATTGACCACACCTAAGGTCTCATAAATTAATTTACTCTAATCCTGCCTAAACAAATTTCAAGTGCTGCAGCTATTGAGGATTCCCTATTGTTTTCATATTGAAAAATTAATAGATGAATAATTTCATAATGCTTAAAAACTTTACTTTTTTTCAATATTTGGTCTTTTTTTAGACAGTTTCTTCTCTTAGAATATCTAGCTGCATCTACTTGATGTGATGAATGTATTATATTGATCAAATATTCTAATAAAGAGGGAGGAATGATAGATCAGAATTATTTCATGATATTACTAACATTTTAAGTTTATTTTTAAAATACTAGAGAATCCTTGAAACCTGTATAGAAAAGTTATACGAATAAAGATTCTGCTTATTATTGTCTGAAAAAACGTTTTTGAATAGACTTTTGAAAGCTTTTATAAACATTTTGAAACTTGTAAAAATAACTTTTTTCCCCAGATTACTACAGAAATTTGATTTTCCTGAAATGAAATTTTCTCTGTTCTTCATGGGCTTTGAAAATTCTGAAGATATTCCTAAGGACAAGTCAGAGCGCACAGCATGGACATTTTCACGCAAAGCAACACTGGAACTCACCCAGTGAGTAGAAAACACAGAATTTTTTTTTACCTAAATAAACAGTGGAGTTCAGATTATAATTATAGTAGTATACTGTAACTTAGCCCTAAAAGAACACCATTAAACGTTTTTATAACATGAAATTACAATAATAAATATACAAGTAAAGACCTTCCTTACATTCGTAACATGGTGCAATAAACAGTGTTTACAAATGATTTCTTTGATTCTATTCAGAGAAAGTTTTTTTTCTACAATTTCTATAAATCTAACTTCTGCACAAAGAATTTATGTATACTTTGTTTAAACTATGTCATTTCTTTAGAGTTTTGGACACAAACTTTGTATTATTAGTACTTTTTTTTCTCACAATACAATCAGAAGCATTATTTTATTAATATATTAGATCTGGGCAGTTAGTGTTATTTGCTAATTGGTTAATTAATGGACCTTATTAATCTTTTAACATTCAATTAATTGATCAATACGGTGTTCCTCAAAGTATAGTACATAGAAGCAGAAACAAAGCTGGTAATACTTGACATTTACATTCCTTTCAGTCGCCAGTTCAAAATTTGTGGCAGCAAACCAGTGATTGGCGGCAATGGGTATTGAACCCTTAAAAAATGAACCTCTTTCCCCCATCTGAATCACCAAATCTAAATAAATTGAACAAAGAAAAACACTTGTAGAACACAGATAGCCAATTATATAGCTTTGCACAATATTTAGGTTACTTGTATAGTTGGAATAAACAAAAATATTAACATTTGGAAACCCTAGTTTCAATTAGTGAATTATATTTGTGACAGTTGATTTAACCATAATTTCAGTTGTTGGAATAATTCAAAACTGTAATTTTGATTAGTTTATTTGATAGAACTGATTTAAATGTAATTTTGATTAAGCAGTTAGTTTGCATGGCACTAACTGATCTAATTGTTTCTTGTAGGTAATTGATTAAATTGCTTAGCTCTGATGATTATGATTAAAAAAGGCAAGTTGTTTTAATTGAGTGTGGCAGCAGTTTCCATTAGTTTTACACACTTATGAACTTAGGTTGTAAAAGTAAAGGAGTTAAAACTAATTGGTTTTAGTTTTCTAAGAAATTCTTACCTCTATTACTTGAACCAGCAGAAACACCATCTTATGGGCAGCTGTTTGTACTAGTAATTACTAATCGTGTATTCATACCTCACTTAAAAAAATAATTGGAAAAAGTGAATATTTTCTAAACTTTTATTATTATTATGTGTGTGTGTGTGGGGGGGGGAGTACTATATGGGAAAAGTGTTCAGATTTTACTATTTAGTCATATGCTATTCATTGCATCAAAATGATTCAATGTACAGAGTTCAAAATTTTCATTAATTTTACTCCTATGAACTGTCATGTTTTTATCTAATAAAAGTCATACTGTTTATTGAAAAAAATAATAGTTTTTTAAGAACTTTAGTTTTTCACTACTACATTTCAAAATGATATTAATAAAGATATATATAATCAAATTGTTATATACAGTCCTAGTGAAAGTCATGTTCTCATTGTGAGTAGAGTACTTCTACTTAAAATTGTGCTCTTTTATAAAGAAATGGTTGTTACACAATACCACAGTTATTTTTCTAATTGTCTGAATCTTGAATACCCAGTTTTTATGGATTTCTATTTGTGGTGCCATTCAATAGGTGGTGCAGGAGTTTTGGTTACATACATGCTTCATCCATTATAGTAAGATTTCTTGCTTATGTTTCTTCAAGTATCTAACAATAAGTATTTATTTTTTCAGCAATTGGGGTACGGAAAATGATCCTAATTGTAGTTATCATAATGGAAACTCTGATCCCAGAGGATTTGGTAAGTAAATCCAGAGTGTATTTCATCTTGTTTTTCCAACATTTTTAGTTTATTATGATATGTAAACTAAACCCTGATATCTCTGTTAATTTTGTGTTGGAAAATGTATCATCAGTAGTAAAAATATCTGTAATAAAAGCAGCTTTTTGTGACTGTCATTACTTTTTGTTTGAAAGTCCTTGTAAACTTGTGTGTTTGGAAAGCAAAAGTAGCTTTTGTGACTGTCATTACTTTTTGTTTGAAAGTCCTTGTAAACTTGTGTGTTTGGAAAGCAATGCCATACAGTTATTTCATTTGTGTCGTAATTTATTATTTATTAGTTTTGTTTAATGTCAAATCCATTGTTATGTTACCGGAGTGATTTTGTGCTTGTAAGAAAATTTTGCTATAACAGTTTAATACAGCCACATGGGTATTAGAGATACTGATGAAGTACATACATACATACATACATATAGCAAATTTCAGCTTACATTAACTAATATAATAAATGTGTGTTTTGGTTATTTGTAGGTCATATTGGTATTGTTGTGCCTGATGTGGACATGGCTTGTGAAAGGTTTGAACAGCTAGGAGTAGAATTTGTGAAGAAACCAAACGATGGTAGTGCCAATTTTTGTTCATAAATTTTATTTTTCTCTTTTAATATGTTATTTGTTTGTCTTGCATCACTTACTTGTGTGTAGTAAATCACTTTAATGATTCGCTGGTTTAATTTCACTTTAGGAAAAATGAAAGGGCTTGCCTTTATCAAGGATCCTGATGGATATTGGATAGAAATCTTGAATAATAAAAACATGGTCACCGTCACCTAAAGACCTCGAACAACCAGTGATTTCTACTTATCAAGAGTAATGCTGAATTTTCAGGGTCGTTGTTTTTGATCTGCTTGTAAAAGACAAAGGCTCCAAGTATGGACAAAAATATATATTCATAGTGAATTACACAGTTTTTGGAGTTATATGTATTATTGCTGTGCTTTTATGTTGTAGCTCTGATACTAACAGAATGAAGATTGATTGGAATAAATAATTCTCCAGAGATTATATGCAATAAGCGATTTCGAGTTAAGTGATATTTGATTGATTTTTGTAACCTTTCAATGGCTTAAATGTTATTGTTTGAAAATGAAATTAAAACAATTCCTGTGTTGATGAAGGCAAAAATCTTTAATAAATCAGAAGTCTTTATTTTATGTTTTGTCATTTTATACAATTTTAACAGCTCAGATAATATTTTTCAACAAAATGTGTTTTTTTTTTTTTTACACAGCTACATTTTACTGAGTAGAATTGCATATTAAGTTTTATACTAAATGTCACAGTTCCTTAACATTTATCTAAGATGATTGTTCCAAAAACCGTAACATCTTTCTGTGATAAGTTAACCAGAATCTCAGAATTTTGATGTTTGAAGATATAGGGCATCCCAAGCATAAAAAAAAAAGTGGAGAATAGTATATTTTAGTACCACATAACCTGTTTTGGTAGTTTTTTTTTTTCTCTTCATTCACCATGATGAGCACCAGGTAATACATAGGGTAGGAAGAAATGTAAATTAGCAAAGCATCAGGGTGACTTCAAACTCTTTGGTTGTAACACACTATTCAGGACAAAAAAACTGTTTTCTGATTTGGAGTGATAGATCAAAATGTTAACAAAATATTTAATTTGAGGTTTACTGGCTACACATTATTTAAGTTAGTGTTATGAATAAAGTTTAATCTGTTTGTGAAAGTGTACTTTTTGTGGAGTTACACCTGAGGATGTGGAATGCTGTATGAAGGACATTGTTTTGCAGAACTTGTAGTTTTTTAACTATGCAGGTACAGCTTTTGTCTGATAGAAGCTGTATAAAGTTGTTGTTTTTGATACATCTAACCAGCCACATAGTTTGTTTCCAAGTAAACCAACGATGAATGTTATTAAGATTGTTTTTTTAATGCAAGTTTGAAACTATATTGCATTCCCAAAAAGTTAACTGGTGTGACTGTCAGAAGTTCTTTACAAATTAGAAATCGAAACTGTGTCATCACAACGGGAAGTTTATATCTGTAAATAGTTGTATGCAGTCTTAATCTCTCAAATCCCTGATGTTTATATGTTAACCTGATTTCTAGGATTTGAAACTTGAATTTTTAAAGAGAAAACTACCTTAACCAAAACCATGTGTGTATAATTTTCTGGGGAGGAGGGGTCCTTTGTGTGTGTGTGTGTGCAATATTAAGCTTTCTTTTCTGGTAATTTATTCATTTCTGCATGTTTTTAACTTATCCATCTTGTGAACAATAATCACATTTATGCTGTTCTGTACATTATTTATACATTCAGTAATATGTAATGGAAATCTACCATATAAAAAGAGTTCAACCAATTTATAAAGAAATGCAGTTCGAGCTAAGTGATTAGTGGAATTTGATAACCTTATTAATTGTTGTGCTTATTAATTATTTTCATAGTTGGAATTATCAAAAATAGTAATAATTGAGAACATTAAATTAATTGATTATTTTCATGAGTTGTGACATTAACTGATTAAGTTGAACAACCACGAAGTAATCAAGAATAATAATAAATCATAATGGTAATAGTTTTTATTTCTTGGATAGTTGATATAGTAAAAAACAATAATAATTGAAAATACAAATTTTGATTAATAAATTATTTTATGTGACACTAATCATTGCTCATGAATAATCAAGTAAATTGCTAAGCTCTATGTATAGTTATAAAACATTTTCTTTGTGAAACATAATTTCAAATCATCATATTATTTAACATTTGAATTAAAGATAAGAAAATATGCTTAAATATTACTCTGAATATGAGGTTGATTCAATGAAAAGTGGCATAACTTATGCTAATATTATATAAACTGTCTATCATTTAATACAAACTGACTATCCAAAAAATTACAGAATGTAACTATTAAAGGATTGAAACATCTGTCTTAATGATGGTAAAAATTTGATGTGTCATCAATACCACAAAATCGTAGTGGATACATCTGGTGAAATGACGTACTCCAAAGATGTTCCACTGGATTGAGATAAAAAAAACTATGGTGGCCAAGGAAGATGGTATATGTGTATAAGGTCTACGTCATGTTTCCAAAACTTACCCTGCCACCACATAAACCTGATGGATGGTGGGATGTCATCAGGGAGAAAGCAGCGTTGTTAGGTGTTTCTGGTTGTCCAAGATCTCTAAATAGTCCTTGGACATCATTCTAGACAATAACACCACATCCAGCAGCTTGAGCATTGGTGGTCCACCATATTTAAACCCTCCGATCTGTTTGGTCTAAGAGTTCAATCTTGCCAGTCATGGCACCACTCAAGGTAAATTTTACAATTATTGTCCTTGATTCATGGATGTGTTGTGATTCTGTACATTGTTATACATATTCCTCATTCCAAATATTTTCTAGGTGGAAACAAGATGATCACATCAATTGGGAAATTTTTAAGAAAAAAACTGGAAAGTTAAAGAATTATAAGGCTCCTGGACCAAGTAATATATCCTAAACTGTTTTATAAAGAAAGTTTTACATCATTAGTGGTAAACGTTTTTGCAAGCCTGATTAAAGATGCTTTTCAAAGTCATCGTGAGCCACTGTATTGATTCATAATAGCGATTGCCCATTTGTTCTTTATTGTTATTTAATATTGTTCTACCAGGCTACAGCAAAAATGTTTATCAATATTGTAATAAAACCTGGGCAATATTACTAAACACATCATTGTGCAGGGAAGTTTTTAAGTTTGACTACCTAGCAAATAACAGCCCCTTATGTAACTATTGACACCCAATCATTGTAGTGAAGTCAGTGGTTTATGTGGAGCTTCATAATCTACTATGAGCATGTGTATATAGCTCTATGCAGGTCATGGATGTAATTTAACATTTATATGGCAGGCATGGTACAGGTACCATAATGATTATTAATTTATTGTTGCAATTGTATTGATGTCACGTATCAATTGTTTATATATAGGGTTCCTGCCCTTTCGTAAATGACTCTTCTGACAGGATCATAGTTTTTTTTACCACTGCATGATTAAGTTCAGCCATGTTACACAAACATTTAGGCTGTCTCCCACAACAGAAATCTTTAAGCTGTAGTTCAAAAGACAGCACCAAGCTCAATTTCGAACATCAGATTGGCAAACACAGTAGTGGCTGATGGTAAGCATCAAATTATAGCCAACACTGCAGGATTGCGAATTTTATAGTTACTGCAGATAGAGTAGCCATTCTTGATGCTGATTTTACTTTTTTTGAAATTTCATTTTGACTTTAAGCTACCTATCTTGTCTCAATAATTTTTTGAAGATCCCTATTCCCCTTTTTTAAATTAACAATTTTTAATAATCTTGTTTAATGAGGTTTAAAACCTTGTTGAATAGTCAGCATGGTTTCAATAGGGGGGCAGTCTTACATTACTGATCATTTGACATTCTTTGAAGAGGTTAATGCATATATAGATGAGGGTAGGGTGTTGATTTGGTGTATCTGGTCTTTCAGAAAGCATTTGACAAGGTGCCACATAAAAGGTTTGTTTAAAACAAATATGTAGGTGTGGGGGATAAGTTGACTTTTTAGATAGAAATATGGCAGAATGGAAGAAAGCAGAGGGTTATTGTAAATGAGGTTCAGTCATACTGAATTAAATGTCAAAAATGGGATACCTCATGGCTCAGTGTTAGAAATCTTTGGTCTTTTTGATTTACATCAAGACATACATGAAAGAATGGTCAATAAATTAAATTTGCTGATGATATTAAGGTATTGGGTGTTGCTAGCTGTAAGAAGGATGCTGCTACTTCAGAAAATAGATTCAGATTATGTGGTGGGTTAGACAAATAAATGGTAGATGGTTTTTAATTATAATAGATGCAAGGTAATGCATGTGGGTTATCATAATTTGAATTATATGTATAATTTAGATGGAAAAATCCTTCACAGTGTTATAAAAGAAAAGGGTTTTAGTATTGTGGTTGTTCAGTCTCTTAAGTCATTCAAGCAGTGTGATGTTACCAGTGATAGGGCAAATAGGATTTTAGGTTCTATCTACAGAAATAGTGAATACAAGTCTAAAGAGGTTATAATTTAATTGTAGAGGTCATTGGTTAGACCCCATTTGGAGTATTGTGTTCAGTCTTGAACTCCTTATCTTAGGAAGGACATTGAATTATTGGAAAAGGTTCAGAGGAAGTGTGTCCCCTAGTGGGACAGCAGTAAGCCTACAGTCTTCCAACACTAAAGTCTGGGGTTCAAATCCCCACTGTGGACATTAGCAGATAGCCCAATGTGGCTTTGCTATAAAACACAAAAGGCTATTAGGAGGATACCCGAGATGGAAAGGTTGTCACATGAGAACATGTTAATATATCTGAAATAAATTTCTCTTGAATAAAAAAGAACTAGAGGAGCTTTGACTGAGGTTTTCAAGATTTCTAAGGGAATTACTAGTGTTGATGTATCATCTTTTTTCACACTAAATGATGAGAATAGTAGTACTAGGATCGTAAATATATATAAAGTTTGGCAATTTAAAAAGTCACAGTCAGCTAAGACAGCGCTATTTTTCTAACAAGGTGGTTGGCTTTTGGCATGGGTTGCCTTCAGATGTTATGGATGCAGTATTTTATGTTATTATTTGTGGAACTGTTGTATAACTAAGGCTTCCAATTATGCATTCTAAGTTTTGGTGATCCTCATCAGGGGTGCTTCATTTATTCTTGGAGTTCTAGTTGCTAATGGAATAATTTTTCCATTCCTGAATGACCTGGGAGAGACTATCTTGACAGACACTTTTGTCTATTTTGCTGTTTTCCTGAGGGATATACCCACATCATCGTACTCGTTGTGAAGTCCCGCTTACCCATACTGTGCAGTGAATGGTGTTCATCATTATCACTACTGCAGAGGAAATTCTTTAATGTTTTCCGCAATCAGTGTACTAGACTGGGTAAGTGCTGATTGTGACACAGAAAAAAACAAAAATGGCCCGTGAAATAATTCATCTTTACCCATCTAATGTAAGTCTTAATATAGGAAAGTTCCAAAGGTCAAAATTAAGAAATATTTTTTTCTTATAAGTATTTTTTACTTTTTTTAGTTTTTCATCTATTAATAAGGGGTATTAAAAATTAAGAAAATGTTTTGACTTTTACTAACTGGATTAGAAAATCTGGGCTTGAAATTGGGAGGAAAACAAAAGTAAGAATAAAAAATCAAACTATATCAATTTTAAATGATCTAAAAAACTTTTAAAAGGGCTGCTTCCTTTTTGTATTCTAGATTGTAGAAATTCCGATTTCTTTGTTATTCCTAACAGGTTATAACTGTAAGCAAAAGTAACAATTTTAATTTGTTTTTATGCTTTGTCATCACTACCAAACTGTATAATAGCACATTGTTTCTACATAATGAGAACCATCTCTAGCTGAAACTGATGGTGTAAGATTGTGCTAGAATTATTCATTGTTACCTAAGTTATCCCTCAACATTGTTGAAATAACCATAACAACAACTTCTGGAAAGGAATGTTTAGAACTATATGATTCAATTAACAATGTTTTGCTCATTAACTGGATGTCTGGTGAATTTAAACAATAAAAAAAACTTACTGTATTATCCTCCCCCTTTCCTCCTAACATTCAAATCTCAGATGCATTTTTGTAATTGTTTTAATATAACTTGCTGTCAGTTTTGTTTTTTATTGTACTGTAGTGCTGCTGAAAAATGATAGTAGAAGAAATAGTAAAATATAGTACACCTTACATGGGTCCAAGTAAATAGAACACTGTGTATTAACATAAAGATAGGACTAACATATATTTTAAATAAAGCAAGTGCTTATCTACTTTGGAGATTTTCTGCTCTACTATGTTTTTTGGGCTGTGGTATGATAACAAAACCTAGCATATAATGTTAAACACTGTTTTTATCAAGGTTTATTTGTGGAGTGCTATTAAATTGATTTTTTCTAGCATATACCAGTACCATATGCTAGCTTCTTTCTATATAGACACTGCATGAGGTACCATGACAGTTATTTCAGACCCTAAATTTGGTCAGTATGTTCATTCAAGCAGAATGCTCTTGATACAAATATATGGGAATTCTAAATAATGATAATTTATTCTCACCCTGGTTCATTCAATTGTCAACAGGGATCAGTGAAACATTACCATGGTGTTGAAATTTACATTCTGTAATGGCATGAAAGAATTAGCCCCATGAAATGGAAACAATGACAAAATATTCTCTTGTCCTAGAGTTCACATAAAAGCTTTACGTGATACTGGTTAGACTCTCTGACAAATTGCTACGGACTTGAAATGCTCCCCAAACACTGTCGAGTACACCCTAGTTCGTGAGACTGAAAATAGGAAAGGTAAAAGCAGAAGTCAATG
>NW_013670072.1:0-3868 GCF_000517525.1 Limulus polyphemus | reverse complement strand
TTCTACATAATGAGAACCATCTCTAGCTGAAACTGATGGTGTAAGATTGTGCTAGAATTATTCATTGTTACCTAAGTTATCCCTCAACATTGTTGAAATAACCATAACAACAACTTCTGGAAAGGAATGTTTAGAACTATATGATTCAATTAACAATGTTTTGCTCATTAACTGGATGTCTGGTGAATTTAAACAATAAAAAAAACTTACTGTATTATCCTCCCCCCCTTCCTCCTAACATTCAAATCTCAGATGCATTTTTGTAATTGTTTTAATATAACTTGCTGTCAGTTTTGTTATTTATTATCTCCAAAGTAGATAAGCACTTGCTTTATTTAAAACATATGTTAGTCCTATCTTTATGTTAATACACAGTGTTCTATTTAGTTGGACCCATGTAGGGTGTACAATATTTTACTGTTTCTTCTACTGTCATTTTTCAGCAGCACTAAAGTACTAGGACAGTGTTAGGACAAGAGAATATTTTGTCATTGTTTCCATTTCATGGGGCTAATTCTTTCATGCCATTACAGAATGTAAATTTCAACACCATGGTAATGTTTCACTGATCCCTGTTGACAATTGAATGAGCCAGGGTGAGAATAAATTATCATTATTTAGAATTCCCATATATTTGTATCAAGAGCATGTCATAAGGGTTCTGCTTGAATGAACATACTGACCAAATTTAGGGTCTGAAATAACTGTCACGGTACCTCATGCAGTGTCTATATAGAAAGAAGCTAGCATATGGTAATGGTATATGCTAGAAGAAATCAATTTAATAGCACTCCACAAATAAACCTTGATAAAAACAGTGTTTAACATTATATGCTAGGTTTTGTTATCATACCACAGCCCAAAAAACATAGTAGAGCAGAGAGTTCACATAAAAGCTTTACATGATGCTGGTTAGACTCTCCGACAAATTGCTACGGACTTGAAATGCTCCCCAAACACTGTCGAGTACACCCTAGTTCGTGAGACTGAGACAGGTAAATTTGAAAATAGGAAAGGTAAAAGCAGAAGTCAATGA
This sequence comes from Limulus polyphemus, assembly GCF_000517525.1. Taxonomy (NCBI): domain Eukaryota; kingdom Metazoa; phylum Arthropoda; class Merostomata; order Xiphosura; family Limulidae; genus Limulus; species Limulus polyphemus. The sequence goes on along the minus strand of NW_013670072.1, from coordinate 2,832 downwards.
TACTGATGTTAAGTATCTCCGTTTATCCAGCCTTCGGGACAGAAGAAAAACTGCCACTGATCTCAAGCACGAGATAAACGACCATGTACCAAATGACAAAAAAGTGTACAGATCTACAGTATCAAGAAGACTCAACGAGAATGGAATATTTGGTTGTGTAGCAGTTAATAAAAACCTTTACTTCGATCTCCAAATATTGTTAAAAGACCAAAATTTGCTAAAAAATACAAAAACTGGACTGTTGATGATTGGAAAAGGGTGTTATGGACGGATTAGTCCAAGTTTGAAATATTTGGTTCAAAGCGTAGGTTGTACATCCAACGGAAGAAAGGTGAAAGATACCTCAATGCATAGCACCTACCATGAAGCATGGGGGAGGCAGTGTGATGGTTTGGGGGTGTTTTTCTGCTGAGGCAACACGAGATATTTGCAAAATAGATGGAATAATGGACCAGTGCAACTTTGTGTGCCCCCCTTTTGCTTTAATAACTGCAGGCAGTCTTTCAGGCATTGTTGCAACATATTTAATCAAAGTGTCCTTTGGGATTTCACTCTAAATGTCTCTAAAACACTCCCATAAAGTTTTTTTGGAAGTAACTTTTGATTTGTCAAGTTTTTGATATATCAGTATCCCAGATTTACTCAATTTGGTTGAGATTGCGGCTCTGTGGGGGCCGTTGCATCATTTGAATGACTCCAGCAGCTTCTTTCTTAACTAAGTAATTTCTGTATAGGTTGGATGAATGTTTGGGGCTCATTACCTTCTTGGTATTAGAATACTTTGTCAATAATAAGTAAACCACTGGGTATACCATAATGGATCAATATCTGATGGTAGTATTAACTGTTTGCTGAACTCAAGCACTTTTAGTGAGTTTCTGTTGTACTAAATATGAAGATTAATAAAATTTTGATGTTTCACCTGTTTACCTTCCATTGTTCTTTGAAAGTAGCCTGAAATCTAATTTTTTACTCAGTACTGTAGTACCAAAGTGTTAAAAGTACTTTATTCTTGTTACTTTATGGATGCAATGTATATTTATTACTGTTTCTAACATCATTTAGTACAATGGTTTTCACTGATGACACCCTAACCCACTTACCTTGATTTGTGTAACACCCCTGCTGCCACATGGAATATGTTTTTAGTTTATTCTTAGTTTGGTGAAACTCTCGTTACACCTTTAGCAACTTGCTTGAACACAATGATACTATATTTCAATTATGTTAAAGACATTTTATTATTTTTCCCTCTCCACTAGTGGGTAAGTGGTAAGTTTATGGACTTAAAACACTAAAAATATAGGTTTGATTCTCTGCAGTGGATAAAGCACAGATAGCCCTTTATAACTTTGTGCTAAAACAAGCAATTTTCCCTCCCAGTTATAACCTAACAAAAGTTAAGGCTTGGCTCACACTCAAATGTTCATCAAACAAACTTGAACTTGACTCAAATAAAACAGGTTATTTTTTTTTTAAACTGAAGAAGATTTAGCCATATTCAAGTAGTCCCTAAAATAGTTTACAGTGATTTACAGAATTGATTGTTTCATATTCCTGATCATAAATGAAACATCTTTTGTAAGTTTTTTTAATAAGCGTAACCATTTCAACACGCAATGTTATATTAGGTAGTTTCTCCTTTTTTTGTTGAACAGATAAGACAAAACTAAGTAATGGCTTAGGTAACTTTTACTGTGATTTTTTTTAGTAACAAAACAAACTAGAAAAAATATATGTGAAGAGGAAACTTTCACTGAAAACATTTTGTTACAGATGCAGTTTAAGTAATATGTTAAGCTATAAAATACTTTATGTTAATTTTCAGTTGTAATGTTTAGTAACCCTTTATGTTTTTCAAAAGTAATATCTTGATACAATAATTAAAAGTTGATTTTACCTTAACATGAATACTGAGTGCCATAGTTGGTTTTATATACAGGATGGTGATAACATCTGACACCAGTTCAGAAGGGTGTAGCTCAGACATGACGGTATGATCATCATGATGTGCAAGAGGCAATGATAACAAAACCTGCATCATTATGAATACTGTTTGCATATCATGCAGGTAGCTTAACAAGAAGCACGACTCTGTGGAATTAAACGGCCATAATGAAGCTCTACTGCCAGTTAAGCATATACAAAAACATTGTAATGGTGTTGTGCCATCTGACAGGCTATTTTTTTATTTTCCCCACAGTATTTTACATGTCACGATGAATTTTATAACAATCTTCACAGTCATTGTCTGAGCTTTTACTACCACCCAGTACACACTGGTGACCAGTAGCTATATTACATCCAATTCTCATTAGTACATAAGCATGTTAAAGATAATTAAATATGTATATCCGGTATTCAGAATGTGCATAATGAAAACATTACACATCAGTTACTTTATGTTCACTTAAGTTGCACAGTTAAAGGATCAGAATATTACATTTTCTGATTCTTCTAAAGAAGGTATCACCTAATTACTTTCAAAGATAAAAGCTATGATCAAGCACAGCTTTTGCTTGTCGGATGATAACTGTGAGGTCTGAAATATGAAGTTTAATTTCTTCCCATCTTGCATGCTGGTCCTCATCATTTAGGTTGTCAATACCATATAACAAATCCTGTATTGCAGGAAACCCATGTGATGAATAAGAATCATACTTGCTTGGTGCAAAAGCAACATTTCTGAAAATATAGAAATGGAAATTTAAAAACTGATTATATATATGTGAGTAAGTAATAAAATATCTTTGTTTAGCTACTAAATGTTACGTACAAACAGTATAATCAAATGTTTAATTACCATAGAATATATGCATTTAATAGTATTTA
>NW_013670071.1:88754-90160 GCF_000517525.1 Limulus polyphemus | reverse complement strand
AGATACCTTCAACTGATAGTTGAAATGGAGTTTTGAATATAAGTTTTGTGTGTAATATTAGATGAGGAGACAATTCAATAAATGGATATTATTAAACTAACTATACGTTCATGAACTGGAAATCTTGGGCTAAATAGATATAATGAGTTGTTTACCTGGAAATATAATTTCATTGAGTTAATAATGTCATGTGTTCTCCAAGTACTATGAATACAGTGACTTTATTTCTACTCAGTTAGATTTAAATGTTTTAAAGGTATTTTATTTTTCTTGAGATAGAAAATCCAATTTATAAAATTACAATGTCGATTGTTTAGTAAATGTAAAACTTTTAAAGGCAGACGTTAATGGTCTCACCCGGCTAATGTTCATGTTGTGAAAACTTCCATTGAAAAGATAAAGGTACTACAAATGCAAACTCTGCTGATAGTAAAAAAGAAAAAAAAAACGCTCTGGAATCCCCTGCAATATAGGTCAATGTTACGCCTGTTCATAAAGTCGTCAAACTTGTTCATGACCGATATGGCTACGCTCATGCTTACCAAAAATGAAAATACTTCCTGATTTTAAATGTTGGTTTAGCTGGCTCCACATGTGTATTCATAAAATAGTTCTTGGTTTTATTTGAACATTTGCTTGGTTAACTTTTATCTCTGCCAGTAAATTATGAGCTTGATGTTTGTTGTTGTATATTACAGATAAAAACACATAAATGTCATTAACATTCTGGATTAACAAACAAGAATGAAATAGAATATGAGCTTTTATAAATTATATATCAGTTAACTATATCACCCATATTTCTATTGTTTGTTCACTAAAGAGTACTAGGTGAAATTCTAATACAAAATACGTCTCTGCCAAGCATAACCCAGTTATAAAACCAAGGACAAAAATGGTGGCAACATACAAGCTCTCCAGGACTCAGGAGATGGAAAAGGCACCGTCAGTGGCAGCTTGTCCTACAGAGGCGCTAACGATCTTCACAGACCAATAGAAATTGAAGAAGATTTCGATGGTTTCAAAGCTTACATATTACAGATTAATATACTTAGCATCCCTACTGTAACTTGTTTTTTCCAATAAACTGTTCTGAAAGCTCATGTTAGTGTTCAAGATCAATTGTAACTATATAAAAGTATCACTCTTAATTTCATAATATGATGAACCACACACTTGGACTAGAATGATAATTTCTTTTCGGGCACACTGTACTGGTATATTAAGAGTAATATATGACAGAACCAACGTCTTTTAGCACAATCAAAGATAAAATATTCACTATATTTAGCGTCAACTGGTATAAACCAGCTAATTTTGTAGACCTCAGCCCTGATAATGGTAGCTGCATTATTGAAACTTGTCGGCTCTAACAAATGATAAATATATTACTTTTCATTGTGCCA
>NW_013670071.1:85457-87823 GCF_000517525.1 Limulus polyphemus | reverse complement strand
GGAAATATAATTTCATTGAGTTAATAATGTCATGTGTTCTCCAAGTACTATGAATACAGTGACTTTATTTCTACTCAGTTAAATTTAAATGTTTTAAAGGTATTTTAATTTTCTTGAATAGAAAATCCCGTTTATAAAATTACAATGTCGATTGTTTAGTAAATGTAAAACTTTTAAAGGCAGACGTTAATGGTCTCACCCGGCTAATGTCCATGTTGTGAAAACTTCCATTGCAAAGATAAAGGCATTACAAACGCTCTCGAATCCCCTGCAATCCAGGTCAATGTTGCGCCTGTTCATAAAGTCGTCAAACTTGTTCATGACCGATATGGCTACGCTGATGCTTGGCAAAAATGAAAATACTTCCTGATTTTAAATGTTGGTTTAGCTGGCTCCACATGTGTATTCATAAAATAGTTCTTGGTTTTATTTGAACATTTGCTTGGTTAACTTTTATGTCTGCCAGTAAATATGAGCTTGATATTTGTTGGTATATATTACAGATAAAAACACATAAATGTCATTAACATTCTGGATTAAGAAACAAGAATGAAATAGAATATGAGCTTTTATAAATTATATATCAGTTAACTATATCACCCATATTTTTATTGTTTGTTCACTAAAGAGTACTAGGTGAAATTCTTATACAAAATACGTCTCTGCCAGGGATAACCCAGTTATAAAACCAAGGACAAAAATGATGGCAACATCCAAGCTCTCCAGGAGTCAGGAGATACAAAAGGCACCGTCAGTGGCAGCTTGTCCTACAGAGGCGCTAACGATCTTCACAGACAAATATAAATTGAAGAAGATTTCGATGGTTTCAGAGCTTACATATTACAGATTAATATGCTTAGCATCCCTACTGTAACTTGTTTTTTCCAATAAACTGTTCTGAAAGCTCATGTTAGTGTTCAAGATCAATTGTAATTATATAAAATGATCACTCTTAATTTCATAATATGATGAACCACACACTTGGACTAGAATGATAATTTCTTTTCGGGCACACTGTACTGGTATATTAAGAGTAATATATGACAGAACCAACGTCTTTTAGCACAATCAAAGATAAAAGATTCACTATATTTAGCGTCAACTGGTATAAACCAGCTAATTTTGTAGACCTTAGCCCTGATAATGGTAGCTGCGTTACCGAAACTTGTCGGCTCTAACTAATGATAAATATATTACCTTTCATTGTGCCAAAAAAAACTGGTTTTTGTATTTTTTACTCTTAACTTGAATGACAGTTTCACTCATAAAAATCTTCTCAATGAAGCACGTTAAACAGTGAATTCTCTAAAATAAGAGACCCTCAGCGGAAAGTATGCAAGGTATCTCAATTGAAAAAATTCAAATTTCATTTGAAGAGAGCAAGAACTTTTGGCGCAAGTGGAAAAGTCGGAGCATGAACAATCTCGATATGTAAAGCAAATAATCAGCATATTTCAGACTTGTCGCTGAGCCACTGGAGGCAGCCAATAAAAGATCTTATCTGAACGTCGTGGAGAGTATTGGTCAGAAAACACCTGATTTACTAAATTTGGCCTCGTTTTGACAAGCGGGATCCAGGCCGAGATGCTGTGAGGAATGCTTGAAAAAAAAAGAGAAAAAGACCGAACAAGGGTGGGAATGATGAGCATTTAGCCTGGGGGAAAGAAGGATTTGGTTCAGGTTCTATATAAAAGATTTCACTAATGTAGACTCTGTTTAACCAACATATGAAACCATGGGGAAAAAAATATTACAGACATAACTGTTGCTTTAGATCAACGATACAGAATGGGTTATACACTCGGGGACTGAACCCTGAATTAAATAACTAAAATGTCTATAAAATAGACTGAAAACCTATTTAGGTAACATCAGTATTCATCCACTCTTATTTTAGCTTCGTTTGGTTCGTTGTTGTTAAGCGTAAAGCTATAGAATGGGCTGTCTGTACTCTGCCCACCAAGGGTAATAAATACAATTTTTCGCTAACTACATTCATGAACTTGAAAGATTGGGGTGGTTAATTATAGTTTGATGTTAACCTGGAAATATAATTTCGTTGTGTTCGAAATAATTTCGTAATGCTATGTGATCTCTAAGAATCATGAATTTGAGATTTTTTTGATATTTAGATTCAAATGTTTTAAACACACTTTGCTTTCTGTGAGAGAGAAAATCATATTCATAAAAATACAATGGAAACAATATAGTTATCTTTAATGAATTTGTACAAATTATGAAAGTGTATTTTTTACCTGAACTCTGTTTTTATCTGAGATTCGAATTGCCCCTTTCCCCCCAGTGGCACAGCGGTATGTCTGTGGAATTACAACGCTAGAAACAGGTTTTCGATAGTCGTTATGGGC
>NW_013670071.1:83641-85257 GCF_000517525.1 Limulus polyphemus | reverse complement strand
TATCGGACGAATTCGAACCCTTCACGTCAGTACCGAAATCCAGAGCTGTACCACAGGGCCAACCCACGCCCTCTAAGTGGATTGATTTCTGGTTGTCCACACTCTCAGCAACATTAGCGTATGTTTGTTAGTTGTAATCTGATATAAGTGGTCCGGGGGAAATATATCTGAACTCTTCTCTTATCTAACATCTAAATTTTAATTGATCTATCTGAAATTATTTGAAATATCCATATAAAGGCAAAGTATTCGAGATATTTATTCAAATTTAAAGTCAGTATTCACGAATATTTCCACGTCACATCCTTATCCTTACTTGTTCTTCACATACGACTATCTTTCTAACAAGCTTTTCGGTCATCAGTTATCTTGACTGAACAAAAAGAATTAGGTTCTAATAGGTTAGACATAAGTTAAAATGCTTCTCGGTTTGCCAGCTCCGAAATCCAGAGTTCTACCACATAGCCACGTCCTTTCCTACAGAACAACGTGTATCACGAAAACAAAATAAGGCATCTATTTTTTCAAAATTTGGTTTTAATTATAACTGTAGACAATTTTTATTCATTTTACATACATTTATTTTGGGCTACTATTGTGATCAGTAATATCGTTAGATAGTGTTTTTGGTAGTTAATGTTTTAAATATAGATGGTCAACAGCATCATTTATCCTTGGTTATAATCAATAAATGTTGACTTATTCTTCGTTCATATATACGACAACTTTATATAATACATAATATTTTCATTTCATTTTCATTTGTCATAGTGCGCTGGGTTATCAAAGTTTTTTCTAAACAAACACGAAATACAAGATGTTATATACCAGTTCTTCATTTCTACAGCTTTGTTACTAGATATCATAAGATATACATATCTTTTTTAATCTCTTTAATAACACGTTTTTCTAGCATTTTTACATTGTTTGTTTTGAAGTTAAGCACAAAGCTACACAATGGGCTATCTGTGCTGTGCCCACCATGGGTATCAAAACCCGGTTTCTGGTATTGAGAGTCCGCCGACATGCCGCTGTGCCACTGGGGTGCTTATTACGGACTTCTAAAATTTTATTCTCGTTATATTAAGTCCTGATTAGCGTTGCCTACAACGTTCCTGCATCAAGATACATATTGTTACTATCAACATATGATAGTAACTTTTATTTAGTAAGTTAGTGACTCCATTAATCCATCAAAAGTAAAGTAACAGTGATAAGTATTATAGGGTTTCTTTATATCAAAAATATGTCATTCGTTGTTACGATAAACATGTTCGATAAAAATGAGGTTTATCACCTCAGGACATATAACTTATTTATTTATTACGTCATACTAAGATTCTTGTTTCTTATATTGAGGCAACCATGATACAAAAAGGCTTAATTTCAGTGTTCCAAACGGTGGTATACAGAAAAATAACAATCACTGGTACTGAGTAAAACCAACAGCTTTCTCTTATGAATATGATATGGTATGACACAAAAAGAATTATATATAATTTCTTAAGGTTATACTCAAAATCAGTGTTACAATATGAAATAACATTTTTATACTAACTTAGTATCACATCTTTCAATCTCAAATATTTTACTGTTATAGAATTTGGTTTTATAGT
>NW_013670071.1:81441-83620 GCF_000517525.1 Limulus polyphemus | reverse complement strand
ACTAACTTAGTATCACATCTTTCAATCTCAAATATTTTACTGTTATAGAATTTGGTTTTATAGTCGTCTATAAAAAGTTCGATCAAATAACTATATCGTACATAGAAGAACTTCATCAGAATAAAAACACCACCTAAAGTCATTTATGTAACCCCGTCATGTGTCGCTCCTTACAAGTAACTATATTACGCTAATGAAAGCTGACATAGCTCAAAACTTCAGTTTTTAACCAATTACATTATAGACGTTTTAATCTAAAACGAGATAAGATGATATCTGTTAAAATTACACTTATTTCCTGTATTTGTGATATCGAGTAGTTAAAGGCTCTTTTACTAATGAGATGACAAAGTGAGGCTAATAACATACGCATTGTGAGAGAATTATTTATATTCAACATGTATATAGTAATACATTTTCTCAGTCATGGAAAACTTTCTTCTCATAAAGCTATCTCAACACGTGTCAAAAGTACGGCCATCTTTCTTCTTCTGGCACGTCTCTTGATTCAAGTGTGTTTTTTACTAAATAAACAACTTGTGTTTTTATATGTTAGTGCAAAGCTTGTCTGGTCTGCAGTCTCTTTTTTCAGGTTAGTAAAGTCAGAATTCAGATTAACCTTACAATACGTATTCTACCGAACTTCTAGTTAGAGTCAGCGTAAATCAGCGTAGCTGAGAACATTATATCCCTACCAAGTAAACGATATGGTAATAATTGGTGCTAATATCTGACTGTTTAATTAAACAACCGAGTTGTATGCAGAAATTAACACTGTTTTAGTGTTATACCTTAGATTATTTAGACAATTTAAGGTATTAATCATTAAATTTTGCCCATTTTTCGTATACTTTGTTTTAGAACAAAGCCACTTTGGCCATCTCCGGTGTCCACCGCGGGAATTGAATGCCGGATTTTAAGGTTCTAGGTTTCTAAACTTAACGTTGTCCCACTAGAGAACTCTTAGTATACATGGTGAAATCATTATTTTCAATACAAACGTGATTACAAAGCACCTCCTCCGCTTTTCTGTTTGGTTGCTGTATGAGGTGCATTTTCTTAATTACAAAACACTCTGTACTAATACGCTATACTAACTCAGAACTTGTGTCAGAAGTAGAAGTTTTAACATAAATGGATTTTGATCATCGTAAATTATCTAACATTTTAACTCTCCAGTCTTTAAAACTATGATTTCCCCTCCTCTTGCCCCTTCTAATGAAACCTTCTTCTCCTTAAAATCAATTGCCAGAAGGAGGGAAGGTGAGAAAACCTTCTCTAAGATGGACCTCACAGTTAATATATTTAAATACCATTAGTATACATATATAATTATGTGTATGAATACAATTTTGTTTATTGGATTACGAACAATGTTGTGTTATTTTGAAATATAGAGTCATACTTGGTTTGTATATCATTACTATATTAGCAACGTAATTTTATTCATGGCCATGAAACAAGTGTCCTGTACTTTAGATTTAAAAAATACAGAAAAGCCCTTCAGAACAACATATTTTACATACTATTTTTGTTTGTATATATTAACTCTACATCAAACAAATGCTTGACTCCGTTTTTAATGATATATTATGTAAGTACGGTATAATCTCTTTATATAAAACACATTATATATTATTGTGATAGAAATAATAAATGTTAAGATAGACTCTGATCGAAAATTGTTCCATTAACACGTGTTTTACTGTTCACCTGAAAGACACCTTATGCACACAATGGTTAAAAGGGCCAAGTCAGAGTATCCTATGATGCAGGCAAAGCTGTTTCTGGTTGTGAACTGTGTATCAGATGGAAACAACCAGTCAACAACACTCGCTACTCGAAGTATGAAATTTTAACAGAGCAGCGGTGATGACTGTTACTCTGATAAGTCCAACATATTTGAAATGCGATGCGGTATCGCCACGTCTCATCAACACAAGAAACTAATATACAATTTATATGCAAAACAACACAGTTCAATACTATTTTTGGTTTGTTAGTACATAAGTTTCTGACAACATATATAAAATGCCATATATTAACTAATAAAGAATTTAAGAATTATTTTATACATACAATATCACAGAAGTATAAAAGAAACGTGTTCGTAAACGTATACATCTGGAACGTCCATCCGCGTGACATTCAACTTTATAGAGTAGGTGAACAAATCTAG
>NW_013670071.1:79984-81376 GCF_000517525.1 Limulus polyphemus | reverse complement strand
CTTACTCGTCTTCTTTTGTTTTCCATTATGCTTACCGCACAAGCTATGTATTTTTTTTTAATTCTTATTAGACTGGTTTTTGGGACCACTCGCAAATCTGCGCATCCTTTATTACTTACCATAGATCTCATGCCTTTGTTTTAATATTTACCACAGATTTTATATTTTTCATTTCATAGATTTTATATGTTTATTTGAATACTTACCACATATCTTATATTTTTGCTTTAATACTTATCACAGATTTAATGCCTTTGTTTTAGCGCAATGGACTATGGACTATGGCGTTCTCTCCACCAGGAGTAATTGAACCACTGATTGTAGCTTTGTAAGTTTGTAAAATTACCGCTGACAGACTGGAGGACGGAACTCATAACGAAAGAGTTCTTCTCGTCATATACAAGTTTATTTGTCTAGATTTTTCGGGCAAGTGCAGGCGATAGAGAATAATGTAAATAACTTGTTGCAAAATCCGTCCAGAGTGTCTCACAATTTCTGCTGCTTAAACATCTTTATAGTATATTCATATACATCTTAATTCTTTAAACAATAAATAGAAACACCAATTTCGTTCGATGTTTATCGGAAAGATAAAACTAATTTTAATTTGTCTGATTTGTACACAGAAAAATACAATAGAAAGAAAGACAAAAATCACTTTTATTACATGTTAGCTAGAGAACTCGCCTGTTGGGTGGGTGAAATAAAAACTCATCCGCAACAAGGGATAGGAAATTGTGCTTCTATAAGTTTTAACGCAATAAACATTAAAATTGCAATAAAAATGCATAAAAGTACCAATAGTGAAAAGAAAGACTTAATGTTTTCAAACATTCTATCAATATAAAATTAGATGGGGTTCCAAACCCCCTCATGACCTTTCTTATTTTATCCTCTATCACTGTGTCAAGTTTGGTGCAGATTGATCAAGAAATGTAGAAACATGTAAGGAACAGATACACACACACATATACTGACGTTTATTTATATAGATATCATATTTATAAGGTACAAGTAACTCCAACAATATCATCAGTATTGACTACAGGAAAAAATTAAAGTAAAATAATAACCAATCATCACGACGATTATGTTACAATAACAGTTAGAGCCTAATTCGTTATCAACCAATAATCAAAGTAATATCAAAAAGGGTAAAAACACAGTTAAAACACATTTAGTTGATCCTCGCTTCTTTGTGTAACTATTTCATTATACTATTTATTTAACAGTAGAAATTATTCCACTTAGTTTAGTTATCATACCATTGTTAAATATGTTTTTCCTAGTACTATTTGTGTTCTTGTGGTCCAGCGGTAACGTTGAAGGCTTATAATGCTATAATTTATGGTTTAATCCAAGCGAAAATAGTCCATTGTGTATCGATCAGCT